>NW_026705361.1:300000-600000 GCF_029867415.1 Vicia villosa
TTGTCTTTCAATTGGATAATTTTCATTTTAAATTTAAATTAAAATATTATTAAAAATTAAATAAATATAAAACTTCTTATATTTCTTTCTAATCTTGTGTCCTTTTTTTTCTTTATTTCATATTGTTATCACCACGGAGTTAGAAAATTTGAAAGACAACATTTTGTTTTGTTTTAGTTTCGTACAATATATTAATAATTCTACCTATTATGTCTTACTTGATTAGCTAAAATATCAATGAGAGTTTCATTCATCGAATAAAAATTGCATGAATAATGATAAAATATTCTAGAATACAATACTTCTTATATTTTTCTCTAAATTTGATAGGAAGCTAATCCTACCAAGAATATAGAATTAGAGTTCAACAATAAAAAGAGAAAGACATTAAAATAAACTAAGGAAATAGAGATAAAAACAACTTTGATTTCTTTGATTGATTTTCAATCTCTCAATAAGAGTACATATATAGTGGTAACAATAGTGGGTAGTAAAATAAAGGCCCAATGACTAAAAGACCAACTAAATAATATTTAGATAAGCCCAACTAACATAAATTATTTTAAATAACTTAAAGCTCAATTTCATACTCTATCATTACCAACCCCTTCAAAAACAACCTTGTCCAAGGTTGTAAAACTTTATTGCTACAATACTTTCCTGGATCCCACTGTTTGAACCAAAAAGACCAAAAAATTTGTGCAATTTTCCAGCAATCCTCTTCATAAATGCACTTCATTTTGTCCTCACCCAACCACCATTGTTGAGTATGCTTCCACTTGAACAATCCTTGACGTGCATATTTATGGAAGAAACTATAATGCAAAGTGTATTTCCAACATGGCTTTGGTATATCACTTACTTCCATATTGAATCCACCATATGATGTCATTACTCCAAAGATTCTATAACCAAAATTTATTATCAGAAAAATTTGAACCACATGTGCAACAATAATCACGAGATCTTTAACATGACTAAGTCTATCATGATATGATTTAGGAAAGCTGATGACAAATTCTCCTGGCTTCTGCAGTGCCTTATAAACCGGAACATCATTTTGTAACAAGACATTAGGAGGAAACATTGTTGTCTTTTGTGATATAAATTGGAATGCACCATTCTCTCCCTGTTCTATTAACACTTTGTTGCAATACACATTCTTTTCAAATTCAAAAGCTGCATAACTATAACTAGGACCACCATAATTTTCCTTTACCCATTCAGAGAATTGGGTGATGGATAGGGGTGGAAATAGGCTGGGCCGAACTAGGCTTTGCCAAGCCTAGGCCTGGTCTATCAAAACAAATCGAAGCCTAAGCCTGGCCTGTGGCCTGTCGTAGGCTTATTTTTAGGCCTGAGTCTGGCCTTTTCGAAAACCTGGTTAGCCTGCTAGCCTATATAAAAGCCTATTTGTTTTGACATACTAACTAAAATAATATTTGAATAGACTAACTAACTAAAATACCAAGAGACTAAAAATTTATTTGCATTGACTTAATTTAACTTACCTATTAGCATAAGTTCTGGGAGACTAATTGTCTAAGATAACTTATGAAAACAATGTTCATCAGGTATTTTCATCTTATTTTCACAAGTTCTGTAAGATAACCAAGTTTTATTTATGTATTTTAATTTAAAGTACAAAACATAACATAATGATAATAAAAAAAATATTTGTATTTATTTAAATAGGCCGGCCTGATAGGCTTAAAAGGCTTTTTTTTGGGCCTGAGGCCCAGCCTTTTTAACTAAATAGGCTTATAAAAAAGCCTAGGCCTTTTCTATTTATAAAAAATGTGTGGCCTGGCCTGAGCCTTTATAGGCCAGCCTGTAGGCCCCTGTTATCGGCCTGGCCTATTTCCACCCCTAGTGATGGATGAAGAACCTATTGCAACAAGTTGATAACAAGACACACCAAAATCACCCTCTTGTAAGACCTTAATTAATTCAACACCAACACTTCCAACTTTTGATATTAGTGTTACAATTACTTCATGATCAGCAAGTTTTCTAAAAACTTCAAATCCAATTCCTTTATTTCCACCAGTAACCATAACAATTGTTTCCTTAGACCACCACCTTGCTTGTGTTGTCTTTCTCAATATGGATGACCTTGAGCAATCTTTAACAGTGATGTACATCATAAATTTGGAGCAGTTAGAATTAGCTTCAACAAAAGAGAACAAAAGAAAATCCTCAATGATCCTATAGGTTGAATTGGTAATGTTCAACGTGTTGTCCGTCAATGTCGCGCCATATCCAACACAACAATGTCGCAGATGGTGTGGTCCAGGGTCAAAAACCAGACATAATGTTGGTAGCAAATTTGCAAAATTCAGAACAAGCTTCTTAAGCTCAAACCCCACAAGTTGCTTGTAGTCCTGTTTGATAACAAATACTCTTAACATTAGTGATTCATCCAAAGAACTTTGATGGAAATCCAACCGTGAAGAGCAGTTGCGTATTTTGGTTGCCGAAGCCTCAAATAATTGTTCTAACGAATGTATCAGAAATGAAATCAATGGCTTAAGGAGAGATATGAACCTGTGACGAAAGTTCAATAAACACAAGTTCTCTGCAAGTACTACCGGACAACGTCGGATTTCTGGTGGCCGCCGCAATTTATTACTCGTATCTTTGGAATCTGGCGGTTTTGGTGGAATTGTAAAATTCCCATTATCGTGAAACTCGGCGTCACTGAAGGGAGCCTCGATGTTGAGCAGTAATGAAGAATCGAAGTATGGTTGTTGGGTTTTGTTAACAGATCTTGGCGAAGAAAGGTATGGTGAATTTGTTGTTGTGCCGTGGTGTGAAGTTTCAAGGAGATTAGTACCAATAAAATCGAAGGTTGCAAGATGTTGTGTGGGTAGGAAATCATGAATCCAAGATGAATCATGAGAAGGAACACACAATTTATCTTGAAGATGCATGAGCACTGTTGATTGTTGTGATTTCGCCTCTTTTGATTTATCCCTAATTGATGCATCATCATGAATTGTTGGATGTAAGAAAGAAGTTTCCATGACCGCGATTGTGTCGGGTGGTTCTGGTGGAGGTTCTTGTTGTTTTTATTCAAAGTAAAATAGTTTTGGAGAACAACTCGGAACACATGGCGTAGAGAGTGTTAATGAGGGATGTTGAAGGCAATTTGGGAAGGTAGGGTTTTGAACAGAAGAAGAGGGTGGCTTGTGTAAAGATTCATGTGTGAAATTGCTAAGATTGGAAGAAACTATAGCTGAAGTATTTAACATTAGAGGCAACTCACCTTTGTAACTTATATCAGCAACATCTTCTTCTTCCTCGTGTTCCATATGTAAGAGTTGGAGCTCCAGGTTTGTCTCCTCTTCTTCTTCATTCACCGGTAAAATTTCTCTCCATTCAGGTTTAAAATGCCAAAGAAACACACTAGTAAAAGTGTCCCAACAAGATGGTGGATGAAGCTGAGACCTCCAAAACCACCATTGACGAGCAGGACCTTGCAATCCGGTCACAACTTCTGGCAGCTTCATTTTTTCTGGTGTTCTTTGTTCTTTGAAATATTTTTCAACACACAACACCCACCAGTAGGAATCTTCTTCTCCATTAAACACCGGAATAGCCATTTAATTTGGGATAATGAGATCGAAAATGAAAGCACCAATTGATAAGAAGTTTTTCCTATCAAAATTATAATCTAGGGTTTGTAATAGAAAAGGGGAAGAATATTAAAAAAAACTAAGAACATTAAGATAAAGGATAAAAGATAACTTGATTTCTTTGATTGATCTTTAATGTGTCAATGACACTACATATATAATGTTACTAATGGGCCAATAACTAAAATGCCCAAATACTAGTGGAAACCAATTCAATAGCAATTGAACTAAAATACCAACTAGTATAAAATCTTAAATTAATAATTCTAATTAAACTAAAAATATTAAAATATAACTAAATACTCTCTAATTAAACTAAAAACCTTAAATTTAGGTCCTTTTTCTCACTATTTCATAATATGTTATCATCACGAAGCTCCAAAATTTTGGAGGGCAACATTTTATTTTGTTTTAGTTTCAAACAATATATTAATAATTCTACCTAATATGTCTCACTTGAAAACATGTGGTGTCACATGTAAGTTACATGTATGTTTAAAGTATCAACTGATAGAATTGTATGGATGTCGAGCCTCGAGTAAGTGAAAAATAACTTAGGTTGATTTTGTAAAACTATCTTTTGTAAATAAATATGAGCAAGAATAAAAATAATTGATGGTTGTCACATGTTCAATTTAGTAGTAGACAATATTAAAAATAGTTTAAAAAAGTAAATGACTTCAACAAGGGTGAGTATGTTGACAATGATTGGTTAATATAACTTGTTAGTTGTGTACATGATGTATTATGTCGTGTCAAAAGAGGTCAGAAAGTGATTTTATGGTGTAACTCTACAACATCAAAAACATATACAATAAAGTAAGATGACGAATCTCTAAGCCTCACTTTTAACTTTAATACATGTATAATTTTATTCTGAATATCTTCTATGGTTGTAATTCTTTATCTCTAAAGTAACTAATTTAGTAAATATCTCTATCCTACTATTTTCAACCACTTTACTACTAAATCCACTTGTTATTTGGAAATTATTATTATATATAAAAGTTACAAATATCATCTATATTTTAAAATCATTTGATTTTTATGATAACACAAATAAATTTTATTATTTTTTATGAAATTGTTTCAATAGATTTAAAATAAATATTAAAAATAATTTATTGGATTTTTAAAATTTATTGGATGGCATCAATCTATTAACCAAATTTTTATGATATGGATGGATTGTATGGATTTTTTAGTGGGTGATAATTGTTGAATAGATTTAATTGTCACCCTTAATTTTAACTATCACTCATATTTTTATGCCTCATCATCTTACAACATTTTTATTATAATATCCTCGGGTTCTCGCCATCTAAAAATGGTTACTTTTGAAATTTTGAAAAAGGATTTTGCTTTATACCATTTTTTTTAAAGATTCTATCACATATTTACAAGTAAGTATTTATTTTCATTAAATTTATTTATTTATATAATAAATTGAAATTATACCAGATTTATCATAAAAACCATGCATTTTACTAGAATTTTTAAAATATTAGATAAAATTCAATTTTTTATATGTATTTTTACTGGTATTTTTAAAAAGTGCAGTATTCTGCATGATTTTCTATTAGCATTTTTAAAATTAGTGATAAAGATACATACATGTGTATCAATAATTTAAAAAATATTAATAATTTTTGCTTTTGAAAATAGATGCTCTATTATACGCTTTCTTAGGATCGTCATTGTCTGTCATATTCTCAAATTTTTGGAGTCAATTAGATGCAGTCAAAAGACTAACTCTTAATGTCAATTGTTGGTGAAAACATGGAGTAGAAAAACAGTCTAGAATGGGTGAAACAATGCTATGAAATGAAGAGCAATGTTCACTAGGTGTGAAACAACATCATGTTAATATCATATTATAATGTTTGAGAAACCATAACATGTTACTCCTTCCCTTCCTTTTAAAGTGTTTGTAATTTGAAACCCTAACATGTTACTTCTTCACTCCTTTTTAAGTGTTTGTAATTTACTAACTCAGTTTCAAATTATACGATGTTTTGAAAAAATAAATAAAAAATTTCATCTCTAATTATAAATTACTTTACAATTTCAATGAACCATTTATTATTATTTTAATACACCCTCGAATATTTGTTATTATTCATTCTTTCGACTCTTTTGATTTCTCTTTCATGTGTACTTTTTTTAAATAGAAAAGAAGAAGTTCATTAATCAAAACAAAAGGAACAAACAAGGAACACAAGGGGGACCAAGCCAAGACCCCTCAAGAGATAAGTCAAAGACTAGGGGTACCATTCTTGTCTAACAAGAATTCCTTTACAATATTAGTATGTGTCATACCCCAAAATTTACCCGGTGCAATTCCTGTTTCAATCTACTAAGGGCGTTAAAAATTAGGAGCCATAGGGTTTAATATACCTATTATTAAACTCGCTCTCCTATAAAATTCTCTTATAAATTGATTTAGAATAAGTGGAGGTGTGAACAGCAAATGCTTGTGATCCAATTCGTTTGGGCCCAATTATTCCTCATTCACACTAATCAGTAAGGTTTTTTTTATGGGTCTAAATCTATACTATTGTTAAGGAAAAGGGGAGGGGTATATTCAAAATGAGGGAATGGTGATAAATATAACTAGGCCCAATTTGTTTTGGCCCATTTATTTTAACCATTCTATTTGCCCTTTTTATTTTCTTATTGTTACCAGATATATTGTTATCATTATTAATATTAGAATCATTATATTAGTTACTGTTAAATATTGTTGTGAATGCTTTTATTGAATGTTATTATCAAAATTATTTGAAAATGGTTAACTAATTAGTTTAATTTACTGATTGATTATTTAATTAATTAAACAAATCAAGCAAGGGTAGTGGGCTGCCGTTTGTTGTTGTTTCGTTGCATTTTGGGCCAAAGTAGGGTAACATGATAATGGGCCAAGGACCCTTTCACCGGACCACAGGCGGATCAATGGACCGGGTCAGAACCGACCCGGATCCTGTTCACCTTCTCCCACACGCGAAACCCTAGTTTTGCACAGTCTCACCCCAACAGAACTTCTGCGCAGCCACCACCACCACAAACCCTAACCGAAGCAAGATCCAGGCCCAGAATCTCCAAATCTCAATCAAAACGTAAATCAAATATTCATAGGAATCAATCATTAAACAAAATCTAATCTTAACATAAAACGAGATTGAATCTAAAGCAAAAAGAGAATTTTATTAAAAGAGAAATCAATCACAAAATTACAATCTGAATCAAACAATATTGAATCAAATCACCCTAATATAATCTTTCCTAATACAATTAAACCCTAGGCTATAAATTAAAAAGAAAAGAGAAAATAGAAGGGGTCGGAGAAATTTGCAGAGAAATCTTGGTTGTGCGCTGCCGCGAGCTCAAACCCTAAACCTTTGAATCTTCAATCGTACCTGCACACAAGAGAGAGAAGAAGAACGGATCAGAAGAGGGAGCTTACACGATCCAGAAAATCAAGAACACAAGGTAACTCTAATCGGACTTAGCTTAGGATTTTGCATTTTTGCGTGTTTGTATGTTGATCTTCTCCTCTGATTGCATGCGAAATTTGTGATATTGAACGAATTTGGGGTTAAATTAGGGTTAGGTTTCTTGGGAATTGATAGAGTTCATGTTTCTTTCTTTTGAAATCTGGGTTTGAGTATGAAGATAAGGGGGAGGAGCGATGAAGATTCACCGGAATCTTCATCGGGACCTGGGTTTAGGGGTGGTTTGTGGGGGGGTGTACGGTGTTTGGAGAGGTGGTTTTCTGGGTTTCATTGGAGAAAGAGAGAGAAACAGAGAGAGGATATGAGAGAACGTTGGGGAGGGAGAACGAAAAATGGAAAAGGAAATGTGGGTTTTTTTTTGTAGATGCTACACCGGCCGTTGGATCAACGCCAAGTGGCTTCACGATAGCCACTTGGCAGGTGTTGAGACTTTGATCTCATGCCATGTCCATTCCGTGTTCCCTCAGTCAACGAAGACATGTAGACCATAGGATCCACGCTAGATCTAGATCAACGGCGCAGATCTCCTTCTCCACCATAGGACCACATTTACGCATGCGTTGAATTCAGGTGGACTCCAAACTTAAATGGGCCTAATTCTTTTCTATTCACACCCTTTCAAATTGCTAGCTCTTAACAAAACACACCCCCCTGCGCTAAAAAAGTACTTAATGGACCTGGCTCAGCCTTTTACTATCCCCACACCCCAGACTTACTATCCCAATAACAAGATACACCCCCCGGCGAAACAAATAAAATTAACTAATTAAATTTCTAAAAAATGTTTAATTGTTTTTTTTGATAACTAATTAATTAAATTGCTAAAATTTGTTAATTGTTTTTTGATAACTAATTAATTAAATTTCTAAAATTTGTTTAATTATTTTCATTGATGACTTAATTTCTCCTCGAGCCGACTAAATCCATTAGTCGTATTAGACGAGAAATAAATTGTTCTGATTAATTTATAATTTAATTACTCTTATTAATTCTCTCCTCGACCCGACTGAAGTTATCAGTCGCTTTAGACGAGAGATAAAAATACACAAATTAAAATACATGTTAATTTGCTTCCCGCGACGATCAATCTATCGATCTGAGTAATCAGCAATGCCCCGTAATCCGTTAGCTATACTGACCAAACATATTGGTCACCGCATCTAACGGTGCCAAATCAAATCAGGGTTGTATGCCAAACCTCAAAATATTTTCACCTTTCAAAACAAATTTCAAAACTACGATAGGCCATTCAAAAAGCCTTTAAAACTATTTCAAATCACAAATTCAATCCTAAGGCGTACAACCCTGTGCCCGAACTACGTTGACTCTGATCCTCCATAAGGAGGTACGTAGGCACTTGGTAACAAGGCGAGTCTCCCCCCCCCCCCTAAAATTTCAATTCATTCTTAAATCTTATATTTTTACCCTTTTCAATTCATTAGCTATAAACCTCATAACTGTTGCCATAAACCTTATCTTTACAATGTTAGCCTTTAGGAAAGGGTTGAGGGTGCCAAACACCTTCCCTCAACCTGATTATAATAACTTACCCTGAATCTCATATCTGCGTAGGGTTTCCTATTCGCCCTTCAGAATAGGTGGCGACTCTAAACCTTTCAATTTTAGGGCAGGTTGCTACAGTATGAACAAAATTATACCAAGTGAAAGTTTTAGAATTCAATCCAAATTCTGCCAGAGAATCAACACAAAAATTGGCTTCCTGAAATATGTGGGATATCGTATAATCAATAGATAGCGTGTACCTTTGATAACTAAGCCAACGAAACCTGGTTTTCCAAGGAACCAGATGAGCATTAGAAAAAAATTTTACCACAAGAGAATAGTCTGTTTCGATCCAAATTTTCCTCCACCCAAGCTCACAAGCTTTCTCAATAGCAATAATTGCCAACATTAATTCAGCAACAATAGAGTTCCCATGGCCAATAAACGTACAGAAACTAGTAATATGACAAGCGTCGCCATCTCTAAAATTCCACCACAAGCCAGCATAGAAGGAGAACCACAAGCAATTCCGTCAATGTTTCCTTTTATCCATCCCCTAGGAGGAGGGGTCCACAAAACCTCTAAAGTTCTTTAAGGTTTTCTAGGGTGTATTGTGATATCAATAGTATCTTCAAATCTCCGCAAATTTCTAGCTCTCCAAATTTGGTGGAACAGACTTGTAACACGAGAACCACTGTTTTAGCTTGAGGAGAGCAGCTCAAGTTCAGGATTGCAATGCATTCCTGCATACAGTTGACGGGAGCAATAATCTGCAGCATATGTTTCATCCAATTCCAAATGTTTCTAGCAAATTGACATTAAAAAAATATGTCTTGAAGTTTCACCTGTAGACTTGCAAAAAGAGTCCATTGAAGGAAACATCAAGCCTCTTAAAGTCAAATTCTCGTCCGTGGGACTTTTATTATGCATCGATCTCCACACAACTATTGAGTGCGAGGGTGGAATAATATTATCCCAAGGAAAATGTGTCCAACAATCTTATGAGGGGCATTACTGTAAAATCCTACATAATATATCTTTCTCATAAAATAATACTCCCTCCGTCCCAAAATAATTGTTACATTTAAAGAAAAAAATTGTCCCAAAATATTTGTCATTTTAGATTACCAATGCAATTTTATATTTAATCTTCCAATTGTACGCTCTAATAAATACTTTTAATTTATTATTTTCTTACTTAACATTAATGTTAATTTGAATACAACAATAGTTAATTAGGATAATTTGGTAAAATTACTATTAACTCTCTTTCATTTATTACTATTTCTTAATCTGTGTGAAATGTTAAATTGCGACAAATAATATGAGACTGAAGGAGTAATTAAGTTTCTTAATTCGTATAAAATACCCAAAATGTATTATAATTTAGAACGGAGAAAGTGTTTTTTTTTATTTGACATTTTCAAAATTCAAAGAAGCGTTGACTATTATTTTGTCAAAATTATCTAACTATTTATTGCAAAGAGAGAATATGTGAATTAAGATAATAAATATTTCTTTCGTTTCTCTTTTCTTTTTAAATGCCACTTTTTAAAAAATAAATTACTCCTTTTTAAGTGTCATTTTAAAGTTTACGTAGTATTAATTTGAGTATGGTCAAAATTACCCCTAATCATTTATTATAAATAAAGAAAAAAGTCAAATAAACTACTTATTTGTCACAATTGATCATTTCACACAAATTAAGAAATAGTAATAAATGAAGGAGAGAATAGTGACTTTACCAAATTATTCTGATTAATTATTGGTTTATTCAAATTAGGATTAGTGATAAGTGAAAAAATAATAAATTAAGAGTATTTATTAGAGGGTACAATAGGAAGATTAAATATAAAATTGCATTGGTAATTTAGAGTGACAAGTATTTTGGGACAAATTTTTTTCTAAATGTGACACTTATTTTTTAATAAAGGAAATATTAAAAAATTAGGGAATTATAGGCAAAAAGATAATCATTATTTAAAAAAACAACATTTATTAATTTTAGTTAAAAAATAACACTGTAACGAAAAGAGTAATTAACAGTATTATAAAAAAAAAACAAATAATTCTATAAAAAATATAGTATTAGTAGTATTGAAATTACCATTGGTGATTCTATCTCTAGATTCCATGACTGAAATGCTCCAAATATAGCCTCAACCATGTAGCCCAATAAAGGAGCAAACAACCAGCTCCAGAGGGAAGCCAGACTAAAAAAGCTCCATCCTTGAGCAACTACTTCTATTCATCTTTGGAATAATCTCTCTGAAGCACGTGAAAGTGAGACCATCCATGCATGCAAGCAGGGAGAACCATCCCACTTCATCGCTAGTTCTAGCCTTCCAATATTCTGCTTTGAAACACCAAAATTCAGCAAAAGACTTTTAAGAGCTCTGAATGTAAAATCATCTGGCTGAATTCCAGATTCTATCATTTCTTTGAAAGTCTCTTTAGCTTCCCATAGCTTCCTATCCATTGAATACAGGCCAAGCACAATATTATAACTCAGTAAGTCGGTCATGAGTCCCCGATTTCTCATCTGTTTTGCAATTTGAATGGCTTTGTCCAATCTTCCCATTTTCTTATGCATACGTAACATCATTGCATATGAAAACTCGTTTGCAATGGTATCCTTCTTCAAGCTCTCAAATATTTTTGTTGCTTCTTTAACCATAAGTCGCTCAGTATAAAGGTCAATCATACAATTAGAAGAAAATACTGAAGGACCTTGATCCGATGATTGAAGTAACTTGTATGTTTCTTGTGCTTTCTCCAAGTAACCTACTTTAGCATACAACTTTATCAACGCGTTATGTATGGTTGGATTCCCTGAGAAACCTGCCTTCTTCATTTGATATACATATTTAGTAGCCTTTTTAACATTTCCAGCATCAGCAAAAGCATTGATTAATACACCATAAATAATAACATCAGGTTGCACAGCATATTTAATCATCTCATTGTATAATGCTTCCGCAGTATTTAATTGGCCTAACTTTGCAAAGCTTGATATCACAGCACAATAAGGGACGCAATCACTCACCAACCCTGCCTCCTGCATTTTATTCAGATAAGGTTTTGCAATGTGTGGCTTGTCAGCACAAGACAAAATATGTATGAGAGAACTGTAGCTGCATGAATTTGCAACAATGCCAAATTTTTCCATACTATCAAATAGTTGGCATGCTTTATCATAGCATTTCCCTATCCCATAAGCTTTAATCATCACATTAAAGGCAGTGACACGAAGCCTCTTCCTTTCTTTGCAGCACATAAAGACTTTCTCTGCTTCTAATGTGTACCCTTTCTCAGCATATGCATCAATGTTGGCAGAATAACAGGTAGAAGCTATATTCCCAGTTTGGTGAAACCGCATGAACCATAACCATGATTTCTCCAGCATATCCGATTCTACATACATCCTAGTCAATGAAGATTGGGTGAGTTCATCAATCTTAAGACCCCTTTCATCCATCTCTCGTATGAGCTCTTCAGCCTCTTGGACCATTTTCCTAGTTGAGTATGCACACAAGAGGATGCAATAACTCGCTAGATCTGGCTCAAGGAAGGCCTCTTTCATTTTTGCAAGATATTTTGATGCCAAATTGATATCATTATGTTTAACACAAACACAAATAAGGATATTATATGTCGTAGTGTCAGGTGGACATCGAAGCTCTTCCATTCTCTGCAACAATAAACTTACTTTTCGTATGTGTCCACGGCTTCCATACAAGTGAATCATCGTATTAAACGTCACCGTAGTCGGCACAACACCATGTTTGATCATCATAGCAAAAATTTCACTCACCGCTCTAATATGACCAGCCTTCCCATGTGTGTCAATCAAGGTAGTGTATGTTTGTGTGTTTAAACAAACATTGACATGTGATACCTCATTGCCAATATGAAGACAATCATCTGTACTATGATCAATCTCTACTCTCAAAGGCTCCCCTCTTGACCATTTCCTGAAAAACTCTTCGGCTTTCCGAAATTCTCCGGTCTTTTTGTACAACTGAACAACAACCCCCATTGTAACCTCATCAGGTTCCATCCCTTGACTTTGCATCATTTGAAGCCAACCAAGTGCTTTTTGTTTCAACCCACCTTTGCCATAAACATCAATCAACGTTCCATATGTCGAATTCACAGGTGCAACCCCATTTGCATTCATTTCATTCCACAAACACACCACAAGGCTCCATTTCCTCCTTTTTCCAAGTATCAAAAACATTATATTATAATGAATCACATTTAACTCATAACAACCCTGTTTCTTAAACCATTCAAAAATCTTCAAAGCCCTCTTCCAATAAACCTGCACATTCAATATGATACTGATTTCCTTCTTGCTGAGTCTCTTTTCCCAGGGCTTAAGAGCCTTATCCAAATCATGAATGGTATCCAAAGCATGTAGAATTGCAGGAAGGCGTCCACTGTAAGATGCCCATTTCGTCAAACACTTGGAGTGCACCTTGTTTTGCTTTAAAACAGAGCCAGTGTTGTTGTTACCCCTTTTGTTTGGAATAATAGAATCATAATTGTGTTGCAAAGTCAGTTTCTTGGGAGGATGAAGAAGTTGTTGTTGTTGTTGTTGTTGTTGTTGTTGTTGTTGTTGTTGTTGTTGTTGTTGTTGTTGTGTGGTTTTATTGGAACTGGGTAGAGTGTTTTCGCGTGGAGCAGCAGCAAGTGCGAGTGCTTTGGTGTTAAGTTTCGAAAACATTTGCTCTTGAGAGGATTAACACGAAAACAGGATGACAAGAATTACCAACGGCTACTCATGAAATGTTGATATGGTTTTCGTATTTGGAGTTTGTATCATATCATACATTTCAAATTTATTTTCGGAAATGTATTCACTCGTTTTAAGTATTTATAAATTATGAATTTTTTATTTTTAGAAATTTAATTTATAATTATTTTTTAATTTTCATATTCTCATTCTCATGTAATGTAATAGGATGGAAATAATTTATAATTGATTTTTTTAATTTTCATTCTCATGTAAATAAGATGAAAATATTTTATTTTCATGAGAATAAAAAATAATTATCAATAACTTCTCACTTTCTTTATTTTTTTTAAATTTTAAATCAAATATATTTTATAAATATTTTTGGGAATTTAAATTATTTACCAGATAGAAATTGTAATTTTTATCTTTGAAACAAACACTTTTTTTTTTGTTCGTTACTTGTTTTGTTTTTTATAGAGAGTCTAGATTTGTTATTAGAAATTAAACATTGGTATACAAATACAAAATCAAAGAGATTAGAGTTCAATTAAGTTTCTTCGATCAATCATCGCAAGAAAAAACAATAGTATAAATGAGAGAGAAAAAGAAAGACCGATGGTTGAGATTAGAGCATGACAAAAATATAAGATAAAGGCAAGAGAGGGTCAAAATCCAAATTTCGAGTCTTTTGAAATTGATAAAATTGGAAATTGCAGTTTTGTGGAGACTCTCATTTGATTCTACCTTAAAAAAGTATCCATCTTAGGGATGGCAATGGGCAGGGTATGGGTAGGGTACTATAGTACCCATTCCCATACCCGCGGTTAGAAAAAATCCCCATACCCGAGCCCATACCCGTTTGGGTAACAACTTTAGCACCCGTACCTGTGCCCTCTGGGTATGTATGTACCCATACCCGTACCCATTACCCGCATTTCTAATAAAAAAATAAGTATATCAACTATAAAATATCATATCATTTTAAGTTTTTAGTATCATTTAAATATTTTCAAAAAACTTATTGTTAAATTATGAAATAAACAAACATTTATGTTACATATGTAATGGTTTAACATCGATGTATTTTTGAAAATTGATAGACATTTATTTTAATACAATAATATAAATCAAAATATATAAATATATATGTTGTGCGGGTATGGGGCGGGCTGGGTACTAAGTTGCCCATACCCGCACCCATACCCGCTTATTTAAGTGGGTAATTACCCGAGCCCGTGCCCGTACCCATTTATGCGGGTTTTTAGCCTGCCCATTGTAGATATTTTTGTGGGTACCCACTGGGGATGGGTCAAATTGCCATCCCTAATCCATCTAATTAAATTAACTTAAAAGTAAGTCGCTTTGTTTATCTTTGAAGGAGATTTGTGGATTTCTATAATCTCAAATAATTAAAGAATTTAAAAGCAACTTATAAAATTTATTTTGTACACTCTCCCATGATAATTTCCTGTTTTGGTGTACTATGGACAACTTCAATGACTTGCTTTCAAATGATGACAAAAGTAGTGTTGGCCATCCATTAGGAAGGATTAGAGATTTCTAAAGCGATGTAAGATAGTAACTTAGTTGGTTTACCACTAATTGGCTTCCTTCTTTACATGGGTTAGAGAGTGTGAAGGGGAAGAGGTGAAGGATGTGAGGCTAGATCGGTAAAAAATAATGCAATATCGGTATGATACATTCTAAAAATTCTAATTGCACAATATTATAGAGGACTGTTCTGACCAATATCATATTCTACTCGAGTAATAAGAAGGGAATTGGAGAAATATCGTGAGGAATTTTAAATTTGAAAATACATGGATACACAAAGAAGAGTTGGAGTTGATAGTGAATGGAGAATGGGGGAAGGAAAATGACAGTGATATGCTTACGGAACTCAATAATTGCACTAAGAAAATGAATAAATAAGGTAGAAGGTTTCGTAACAAATGTCGCACCACCGCCATTAAAGAGTGTCGTGAAGATATTGCAAATTTTAGACGATCCACATCACAAAATTAGAAGAATCCCTACGAGGAGGTATGAAGCAAGACGAGTTGGATTTTAGCACAATATATGGTGTGTTTTTTAGGCAAGGAATAAAGATGTATTAGATGCGCTAGGGAGACATAAATCTAACTTTCTTTTCATGCCATGAAAAGTAGTAAGCAAAGAAACAACTAGATAACAAATTTAGAATAATGAAAGAGAGAGATGGTTGAGATTCAACATGAAATGTGTGGGGTGGCTGACAAGTATTTTTATATTCACATAATTCGATTAGAGCACATATCATCTTGAATTTTATTTCTCTGTCTATTTTGAATGATGAAAACTACATCTTGCTTCGTTTTAAATTGGTGAATTGGAGAAAGCCCCATTTTGACTGCATTGCAACAAAGCGTTGGAGCCAGAGGGGCCTGACTTTCTACAAAAAGTCTTGGCATATTTGTCGAGTCGAGTTATTTAATGCGTGGATGACATGTCTAGAAGGGGATATTTCCACCTCAAATTAAGGCTACTAACATTTCCCTCGTTCTAAGAAAGACAACCTAGAGTCAATGTGCGCTCTATATCATATATCCTTTTGCAATATCAACGTTATTTGCAATTCTCCTTAAACCTCTACTCCATATATCCATTTGCAATATCAACGGTATTTGCAATTATTTTTAAACATCTTCTTCATAAGTAAACTTTCCTAGCACAAACGGCTTTTATAGAGAATATATTAATTATGAATAATGCAATTGTGGCTTACGAAATCATTCACCACGGGGTGTAAAACAAAAATAAAGGTGGGGGAAGTTATCTTAAAGATTGATATTAGTAAGCATATGATATAAGTTATTGGAATTATGTCGAGAGTGTTATAAAGAAGATGGACTACCATGATATGAGTTCATTGGATAAGTATACATATGAAGAGTATTCACTATGAAGTGTTGGTAAATGGAGAAAATGTTGGATCAATTAATCTCAAGAGAGGCTTGAGACAGGATAACCTATTATCACTTTACATTTTTCTAATGGGTGTTAGAGAGATTTATGCCTTAACCAAAAAAACAGTGAAATTTTTATTAGAGAAAACTTTTTTTAACATTATGGTTCTTGTGGTAAGGAAATTCTTGTGTTATTGTTGAACCCAGATCTATGTATTTCATTTTTATAAACCCCCGTGTCAATATCTTTATTACCCCATCTTGATAGTGTTAATCTTTTCCTGAATAGTGATAAGTGGATTTGGAAGCACGAAGTAGAGGGTACTTTTCATTGGTATCCACCTACCTTGTTCATAGGGTTAGTTCGATATCTTCTTCGATTCCACTTTTGATAGAGGTTCGGATTCTCCCCTCATTTGGACCAGTAGGGCTCCTCCTGAGATCTTGTTCTTCTCTTGACAAGTTTTGGAAGATGTACTTCTGACTATAGAGAATTTGTATAAGAGAGGGGTGATCCTAGATACTAGTTTGATTTTGTGTCATATGTGCGGGTTTTTGCTGGAGTTAATTTTTCATCTCTTTGTCACTTGTGAGTTGGCCTTGTTGGTTTGGTATTGAATCTTTAAGTGGTTGGGGCGGTAGGTTGTTATCCCTAACAATGCCAAGGCTCTTTTTGAGATTTTTCTTTCTTTAGGGGGTAGGAGTAAGATTAGGTAGGTTACCTGTCTATTTGGCACTATATTGTTTGATTCATTTGGAAAGTCCACAGTGATGTCATATTCAACGGAGTCACAAAAACAGCAAAAAAGACGGAGGAAATGAGTATTTTTGTTACATGAAAATGGTTACTCAGTAGATCATAAGTGAATTTTTGTACCTTTACTGGTTGGATTCAGAATCTTATCATGTACTTTTACCTTTAGTGGATCGAGTGGTCGCCCTCTTTCTCAGGTTAGTTTTGGTATTGCTTTTTTAGGGCCCTTTTGTTGGTAATTGATCTATTTTAGGGCCCTTTGGTTTTGGTATTGCTTTTTTAGGGCCCTTTTGTTGGTAATCTAGTATCTTTCTTATAAGCAGTGTGTTGGTGATTATCTTTTGTTGTTAGTTGTTTCTTCACTCGTTTCTCTTTTATTGGTTGGTTGTCAGACACTTCTTGTGTAGTTATCTTCCTCCTTGTATTTTGATGAATTTTTCTCCATTTTAATACATATTATATTTGTCATTTAAAAATATCTTTATTACCAATATAACTTCTTTAGAAGGTACCTCTCTCCCTTTTCTCAAGTTATTGTGATTTAAAAGAAATATATAACATAACGTCAGAATCTTAAACTCATGCCCAACATTGCCATCATCATATATACCACTACCAAATTCTTTATTGTACAATTTGTCGTGGTTTCTAGTGAAATATTTGAGTTTGATCTTGAAAACTCATATTTTGGATTTTCAAAAATCAAATCTAAAATTTGTATGTGAATGAAGATATTTTTCATAAAAGGTGACATTTTTAGAATTTTTTTTTTGAATAACAAGTTTTTTAAAAAAAATTTCAGAAATAACCATGTTTTCAAAAAAATTCCCCAAATGTCACTTTTTTGCTATCTGCACCACGTTGTCGCCAGGGGGGGGTGGCGACAACACTCAGCCCAAGACATTGTCGTCAGTGGGCCTGGCGCCTGCATGCAAACTTTAGGTGTTGTCGCCACCCCCCCTGGCGACAACACCCCCCCTTATTTTTTTTTTCTTTTTTTTTTGTTATTTTTTTTCTTTAACATATTTTCTCTTAAATTTTTTTTCAGTATTTTTTTTTAATAACTACAATTTTTTAATATTATTTTTTAGTATTTTTTTTAGTATTTTTTTTTTGAAAACAATTTTTCAATAATTTTTTTATATTGTTTTTTTTATCTATCTTGTTAAAATTATTTTTGGAAGTTGGTGGTGGATTCATTATTTTGAAAGTTGGACATTCGTTAAAATAATTATATATTAAAATACAATAACGATACATTGACGATACAAATACATTAAAATTAAAGACATTTCAAAATACATTAACGATACAAATACATTATAATTAAAAACATTACAAAATACATTCACGATACAAATAAAAATCTTATTGCGCGCCACGTGGACCATGGTACGATCCACATTGAGGTTGCCGAATGGGTCGTGTAGACGGGTCACGAGTTGGTAATGCCCCCTATTTCCGCGACGACGCCCCCCTCTATTTGGTTCGTCTTGTGCCATAGTCGACGGTCCCTGAATGAAACCTGGGTCTTCAACATCTTGACCTATAGAATTCCCTCCATAGGATAGGCGGGTGCCCGCGGCGCTGTCGAAGCTGTGTCTAGGCGGGTTAAAATTTCTCCTAGTGGGTGCGGCCTGGAAGTTTTGGAAGTTGGTGGTGGATCCGGTTTGGTTAAAATACAATGGTTGTGGCGGTGTGTTGAGGTCAAATTGTTGGCTGGGGTACTGTGATGTGTGTTGGTCGAATGTGGTGTATTGCGGGTATTCTTCTTCTATGCCCATGTCGGGGGTCATTGGTGGTGATCTTGAAGAGCCCCCCGCATGGAATTCCTGGAAATGTGATCTAGAAGAGCTCCCTGCATGGAATTCTTGATTTTGTGGTTGAGTTTGGGATGGAAAAAACTGGTGGAGTTGTTGGGAATGTTGTTGGTAAAAAGGTGTTTGTGGTTGCATTGGTTGTTGGTGGTAACTTTGTTGTTGTTGTTGTTGGTGTTGTTGTGGGTAATGTTGTTGTTGGTAATTTGGTGGTGGTTGTTGTTGTTGTTGGTAATTTGGTGGCGGTGGTTGTTGTTGTTGTTGGTGGTAATTTGGTGGTGGTTGTTGTTGTCCTCCAAAATATGGAGGTTGTGCTCGCGGGTCAGCTAAATAGAAAGGGGCAGACACAATCATTTCAGGATTTGTGACGGATCTGTACCAGTTTACATAGTCAACAGTTGGCTTCATTTCTCCCGGCGCCACAGGAAATTCTAGAACCGTTTTTGATCGACGAGCCCATATTTTACGCTGATCTATGGCAAAGGACTTGTAATTTTTTACGTACCACTGTTCGCTAACCTTCGCAAGATGCCAACGTCCCAAACAGTCAGGCTCAGGTGGGTCAGGGATACCTTGATGCATGCCGAATTGGAGCTTCACACGGTCACTCGGGTGCATCTCCACAGTGGTGAACCGTATGATGGGTGATTTTGCTGTCCAAATAGCCGCCTCGTCAAGGTCGGGTACGTGGTCCAATTCCAAGTAAGGACGCCAAATAAACTGCAAAGCAAATAATATTAATTTCAAAATATAGAAGATAGTTATTTTTAAAAATATATTTAGAAAATGGACATTTTTAGAGGTATTACTTCTTGGGGTCCTAGTCGATCTAATATTTGGCGGTAGAAAATGATTTTGGAATCAGGCGTTTTGGACCAATCCATTCCGAGTGCATTGAACCTAAACACATTAAAAGATGTAAATCAATATAGTTACAAATAATAATAGAATAAAAAGCAATAATTAAAATAAGATCCAAAAGTTACCTTGAAGCGTAAGGGAAGGCGTAACTGTTTGGATTTGCAGGGGCCAATACCGGCATTCTCCACCATGCCCATGCTTGTAGCAAGAATGCACATCCACTAAATGTACAACTATCCTTTTTTGCACATTTGCACAAGGAACTATATAGGTATGCCAACACAGCCGAACCCCAACTATATGTCTTTATTGCATCAATGTCCCCAAGTAAACACAAGTACATAAAATTAACACTATTTCCCGTGCCTTCGGGAAATAGAAACTTACCAAACAACAACATAATATACATCCTAGTTTTCTGCAGTATAGTTTCTTCGTCAGAAAACTGATCCAATTGAAGCCCAGCATAAGCTAGCTGAAGGCCAGCAAGCTTTATACCTTGGCCCCTACCCCTTTGTTGCCCCTCACCCTCTATTAAATCCACACCCAACAATTCGACGCATAGGGCGTTTGGTTGTTGGACATTTCCATACACTGCCTTTCCATTTGTTTTGAGACCCAACAACATGTACACGTCCTCTAGAGTGACGGTACATTCATCCATTGGAAGGTGAAAAGTATGAGTCTCAGGCCTCCAACGCTCACACAATGCTAATATAAACTTCATATCAACTGAGGTATGTGTTAAGTTCATTACCTCACCAAATCCCGCACGTTTAACGTAGTCCACAATCAAAGGGTCAGGAGCATTCATCTTACCAGCACGGGTCCTAAATCTCGTGACATCCTATAAAAAAAACACCTCCCATAAGTATTTGAAATTAGTAAATTTAAGTAAAAAAAATTAAGTGTTTACTCAAACTTACATAAGTGGCAATGTTTGCAATGGTGCCTCGATGCTCTTGACCCATAGTTAGGAGAGACATGTTTGTTGATGATGAAACACAAAGTTGCTCTGATGATAAGTTGCTCTGATGAAAGTATAAGAGGTGATGAAGAAAATGAACAAGTTTGGGAACATATTTATAGCCAAAATGCATAGGTTATTACGAGATTCCCTGCAGTGTCTTGTCCCGTCAAGTCTGTGGTGGGGACGAGATTCCTTGCAGTGTCTTGTCCCGTCATGTCTGTGGTGGGGACGAGATTCCCTGCAGTGTCTTGTCCCGTCATGTCTGTGGTGGGGACGAGATTCCCTGCATTGTCTTGTCCCGTCATGTCTGTGGTGGGGACGAGATTCCCTGCAGTGTCTTGTCTTGTCATGTCTGTGGTGGGGGGACTAGATTGCTATAGAGGCATGCATTCTTGTCATGCTAAATTATGTTAAACCATTGCATGCACCGATTTATCATATACTTTTATTTTTTATTTAGATGTTTTTATTTTTATTTTAATTCATTTAACACATATACTTATTTGAATCTTGTGCAGAATTATTGCTTCATTTCTTGCATGCATTAGCCTTGTGTAAGAGGTGGGGACGAGAATCTTTTGTGTCATGCATTAGTCATGTCATATTTGAATCTTGTGCAGAATTATTGCTTCATTTCTTGCATGCATTAGCCTTGTGTAAGAGGTGGGGACGAGAATCTTTTGTGACATGCATTAGTCTGGTCTTGTCATGTTTATGTTAGATTTTGAGAATTTTATATTATAATAGATTTTAATTCATTATCATAATTTGTGACATGCATTATCATAATTTTTAATTCATTTAAAACATACAATTATAATAGATTTTGAGACTTTTATATTAAACTAGCGCAGATATATATATATTATGGAAAACATTAATTCATTCATTAATTAAAAAGGTACATTGACAATAACCAACACAGAAACTAAAACATCTAAGAAAATAACACATAACAACTTGTAGTACACGCTCGATCATTGCAACAAACACAACAACACTTAATCTAGGATATTACAACGGTTAGGACAATGTCTTCTCTGTCCTCCATCATTCGAGTGCATTGAATGTCGTCCTCCATTGTCTCCCACCAACGCTGTCTTTCAAGAAAAGCACCTCCCCTTGTTCTAAGTCTCTTGATAGATCTGATTTGTTCGCCTTGACTCCACTCTCCCTCCAAAAACCTGAGAAGGGTTCTCTTAAGCTGGTCCATGGATTGAATGTTCCAAAACATTACCTGCATGAGAGGTTTGACGGCAGAGAAAATAACGTATCCGTTCCTTCGAACAATGGGAGGTTGATAGTCCAAACGCCTTACAGGTGGTGGAGGCTCAGTAGTCCGGTGCGTGCTATCTGGCCTTATTCGAGATCTCATTTTTTCGTGTGTGTACTGATGCACACAAGAAACCCTAATTTATAGAGGGAAAATTAGGGTTTCATTTACAAGGGAAAAACATAAACAATAATTTTGAAGAATAAAAATTAGGGCCCCACATGGTCCCCATCTGTTTTCTGTCCTTCGCATGCGTCCGAAACGAGTTCCTGTACCCTAGCATGCGCCTGTAATGATTCCTGAAGCGATTCCTGATAGATTCCTGCAACGATTCCCCCTATCTTCATGCATGCAGCCCTATCTTTTGTGGCATGCATTAGTCATGTCAAAGTTACTATCTTGTGCAGAATTATTGCTTCATTTCTTGCATGCATTACCCTTGTGTAAGAGGTGGGGACGAGATTCTCTTGTGGCATGCATTAGTCATGTCAAAGTTACTATCTTGTGCAGAATTATTGCTTCATTTCTTGCATGCATTACCCTTGTGTAAGATTTCTTGCATGATATATAGGAACTACTTCACATACTATTTTTTACAACCATCACAACTCTCCCAAACATTTCTTCCTTTTACAACACAACACAATTCTCACATTTCTTCTTTCACAAACACATATCAAAATTATGGCATCCACCTCGCAGTTCAAAGTTCGTGTTCATATGAATGGTGAGACATACCACTGCGACACAAACGGTTTTCTATTTAGAAACACAAACTCAACACGTTTTGCTCTAAATAGACAATCAGATTTCTCTTATCTAAAAAGGAAAATCGAATCCAAAATAAGAGAACAAGTGTCTCAGATATTTTACCGACAACCCCTTCTTCAACCTAACAACTCAGTCATATTTTGTCAATCACAGATAACAACTGACTTAGAGGTTCAAAACATGTTCCTCACCCATGAGCATTTTGGTTATGATTATCTGGAACTGTACATAGTGGTTGAACAAAATGCTCCTTCGCAAAATATTCAGTCACAAGTTATTGATCCTGTTGTTGATGACGAACAACAACCCGAGCATGTCATTGACGAAGAAACTGATATAGAAGATGTTGTTGATGAGTTGGTGAATCGTGAATCCGAAGATGAAGGTGACGGAGAAGTTCCAGTACCGGATCGAGTACCGGATACACATGCATATTCACCTCCGGCACATTTCACAACGCTTAATTTAGGAGAGGACGAGCCATCGTCCGATATGTTCTACAATCCATATATGAGGTCAAGCGAGGAGTTAAAAGAGGGTGACACGTTTCGTTCGAAGGATGATTGTCTGTTGGCTATAAAAAATTGGCACTTAGCAAATTGTGTTGATTTTAAAGCCGATCGATCAAATCCAGAGAGAGTCACTATTGCATGCAAAAACCCGGAATGTGGATACATGCTGAAGGCATCATTCAGAAAGAAGTTTAACGCGTGGGTGATACGTTCGATATCTCAAGCCCACACCTGCGTCACCACTAACATGGCGCAAGATCATCGAAAACTCAGTCATGACATGATATGTCATACCATCATTCCTCTGGTCGAAACTGACCCATCCCTGAAGGTGAAGACAATTATTTCTCATTGCGTTTCTGTGTTCAAATACAGACCTTCGTACAGAAAGGCTTGGTTGGCGAAACAGAAAGCAATTGAAAGAGTCTACGGCAACTGGGAGGAATCGTACCAACAACTTCCTCGCTACCTGGCTGCACTGCAATTGTATTCACCTGGGACTGTTAGTATATTGGAGACACTGCCGGCACAGTCCCAGGACGGAACCCCTCTCGAAGGTAATGGAATCTTCCATAGACTATTCTGGGCGTTTCGACCATGCATCGTCGGTTTTGGTTTTTGCAAGCCGATTATTCAAATTGATGGAACGTGGCTTTATGGGAAATACAAGGGAACTTTGTTGATGGCGGTCGCGCAGGATGGAAATAGCAACATTTTTCCAATAGCCTTTGCTTTGGTAGAAGGGGAAACAGCTGCTGCTTGGGGTTTCTTTCTGAAGAATCTCCGAGCTAGAGTCGCTCCACAACCTAATCTTTGTTTGATTTCTGACAGGCACGCTTCTATTGACAGCGCATACAACAATCCGGCAAATGGTTGGCACAACCCTCCGTCTAAGCATGTCTACTGTATTAGGCATATAGCACAGAATTTTATGAGAGAGATCAAGGATAAATTTTTGAAGAACCACTTGGTGAACGCGGGGTATGCCTTAAACCAACCTGGATTTCAATACTACCGCCGAGAAATAGCGTTGACAAATCCAGATGCAGGGAGGTGGATTGACAGCATTGATAGAGCAAGATGGACTAGGTCATACGACGATGGGGCTAGGTGGGGCCACATGACTACAAATCTTGTGGAATCAATGAACGGGGTTTTCAAAGGCATACGAAACCTACCTGTAACTGCCATTGTTAGTGCTACGTATTTTCGGATGGCAACTTTGTTCGCCACACGAGGTAAGAGGTGGAATTCAGTGTTACAAACACAACAGGTATATAGCGATGTCTGCATGAAATATATACAACAGGAATCTGCCAAGGGTAACACTCATCGAGTGACCGAGTTCGACCGTCATGGCCACACCTTCAGTGTCAAAGAAACAATTGACCATAACCAGGGGCTTCCACGACCAGAGTATCGCGTCAATATCCCAGGTCGTTGGTGCGACTGTGGCCAATTTCAAGCATATCGCATGCCTTGCTCCCATGTCCTTGCGGCATGTTCACATACTCACTTTGATGCATTATCTTTGGTATCAGAAATTTATAAAGTATCAACGTTGCTCAACGTATACGACAACTACTTTCCGGTGGTAGCAATGGAGGCATATTGGCCTGTGTACGAGGGGGAAACAGTTTGGCATAACGATTTAATGCGTCGGAATAAAAGCGGTCGACCAGACAGCAGGCGAAAAAATGCAGAGGAAGTGTAGTATATGTCGTGAGGTAGGACATAATAGGACCAAATGTCCCAATCGTGGATCTAGCTCCACAACATAGTTTTTACTTTCGATGATATTTGTAATTTACTTTTTCAATGAAATGAACTTTTTTCATAGATTTTATGGGTTACAACACAAAAAACATTACCAAAAAAATAATGGATTTAGGAGACATATTGAAAGAAATTACCAAATATTACCATGGAAAAAATATTTGGAACCAATAATATTTACAAACATTTAAGAGAAAATATTACCGAAAACATTAATGTTGAAAGAAAAAAATTACCGAAAAAATATTACCATGGAAAAAAAAATTACCGAAAAAATTATATAAAAAAATAATGTTGAAAGAATATTTAAAAAATATAATATAAAAAAATTTAAGAGAAAATATGTTAAAGAAAAAAAATAACAAAAAAAAAAGAAAAAAAAAAATAAGGGGGGGTGTTGTCGCCAGGGGGGTGGCGACAACACCTAAAATTTGCATGCAGGCGCCAGGCCCACTGGCGACAATGTCTTGGGCTGAGTGTTGTCGCCACCCCCCCTGGCGACAACGTGGTGCAGATAGCAAAAAAGTGACATTTGGGGAATTTTTTTGAAAACATGGTTATTTCTGAAATTTTTTTTAAAAAACTTGTTATTCAAAAAAAAAATTCACATTTTTACAATAAGGAAAAGATAAATCTTAAGAAAAATCTATATGATCAAAAAATGTTATTTGAAGGAGAATAAATAAAGAGGAAGATCTGCTACAAAAAATGTTATCATAGTTTACTAGTATATAATCAAGATTATACAGAAATAGCAGGCAAACAACCAACAAGCTACGTCACTTTCACTTTTTGAATAGCAAAATCTATCCTCTTAAAAATTATATTCATTGTCTTAGGTGACAAAACATTGTTATACATGAACCTTTGCACTCTATAGAAAAGATCCACTGTTTCTGGTTCTAGAAAATTAAAAGTGTCAAAGGCAAATGGTACAAAAGCATGTTGATTGTCGGAACACGTTTTCTCATGCTCGACCACCTTACTTGAAGTAGGTTAGAGAGTTATATGTCCCACAGTAAAACCTAGTGCTCAACCCCACTAGTGGAAAAACCATAGTCAAGTCTAGTCATGCAAGTTTTCCTCCTACCCACCCATACACCAGAATATGTGCTGGCCTAAGAGTCAATCTTTCTTATGTGGATCAGTCAAAAAATTCACAGCCGCCTCTTTTTTCATAGATACCCCTACGCAGAGGGATTATGAGTATGGAGATTTATTTTTGTTTCATTTTAAAGTTGTACTAGGTTTTGAGTTTTTGGGATGAAGATCGATGTGTTACGATGAAGGAATGAATACCTATAAATTATATTTTACTTTTGATAATGTTTTTGCCATATATATATATATATATATATATATATATATATATATATATATATATATATATATGGGGACGACTCAAGTGAGAACACTTGGTTATTATGAGAAATGAGAACAATGAATCATGACCACTAAATTTTGATTTTGTTGATTTTAATGGACTGGATTGGTTTCTCTTTCCATATTGATTTAAAATAAATATTAAGGATTATAGAAAGAGAAATCAATCCAGTCCATTAAAATCAACAAAATCAAAATTTAATGGTCGTGATTCATTGTTCTCATTTCTCATAATAACCAAGTGTTCTCACTTGAGTCGTCCCCATATATATATATATATATATATATATATATATATATATATATATATATACACGACTCAAGTGAGAACACTTGGTTATTATGAGAAATGAGAACAATGAATCACGACCATTAAATTTTGATTTTGTTGATTTTAATGGACTGGATTGGTTTCTCTTTCCATATATATGGGGACGACTCAAGTGAGAACACTTGGTTATTATGAGAAATGAGAACAATGAATCATGACCACTAAATTTTGATTTTGTTGATTTTAATGGACTGGATTGGTTTCTCTTTCCATATTGATTTAAAATAAATATTAAGGATTATAGAAAGAGAAATCAATCCAGTCCATTAAAATCAACAAAATCAAAATTTAATGGTCGTGATTCATTGTTCTCATTTCTCATAATAACCAAGTGTTCTCACTTGAGTCGTCCCCATATATATATATATATATATATATATATATATATATATATATATATATATATACACGACTCAAGTGAGAACACTTGGTTATTATGAGAAATGAGAACAATGAATCACGACCATTAAATTTTGATTTTGTTGATTTTAATGGACTGGATTGGTTTCTCTTTCCATATATATGGGGACGACTCAAGTGAGAACACTTGGTTATTATGAGAAATGAGAACAATGAATCACGACCATTAAATTTTGATTTTGTTGATTTTAATGGACTGGATTGATTTCTCTTTCTATAATCCTTAATATTTATTTTAAATCAATATGGAAAGAGAAACCAATCCAGTCCATTAAAATCAACAAAATCAAAATTTAGTGGTCATGATTCATTGTTCTCATTTCTCATAATAACCAAGTGTTCTCACTTGAGTCGTCCCCTATATATATATATATATATATATATATATATATATATATATATATATATATATATATATATATATATATATATATATATATATATATATATATATATATATATATATATATATATATATATATATATATATATATATATATATATATAATTTTTCTACATCTAAACATTTTGTATAGTCAAATTCCACCGATGATTAAAAGATATATTAGTCAAAAAGAAATTATAAGTTAATAACTATTATTTTTATTATGTTGAGCTTTTGTAACAATTCGGAAAAGTAATCAAAACAGTCTATTGAACCTTTATTTAAATTTAAAAAAAATGTTTAATTTACAATAATAAGTAATTTCTTATTTAGCATGGCAAACCAATAATATAGTTAGCGAAATTCAAACTTGAAATTTTGAGAGGAATTCTCTTTCAAAACCTAAATCGTCACCAAGAGATCATTCCCTCAATTATAGTTCACCATTTTAATGAAGAAAAAAAATATAACATGTATCAAGATGCTTTCAATAAGTGGGAGATGTATCTTAACTTAACTTTTGAGGGCTTTCAATAAGTGGGAGAAGTATCTCAACTTAACTTTTGAGGGCATAATTTGAATAAGATCCTTCAAAATTTGTATTTATATATATTTCTTTCTGATACACAATTTTGGATAATCTCCCTGATGAATCAGGTGAGACTGCAAACACAATGGAATTTTATGTATTTGAGGTGTCTGTTTAGAATAGATGAACAACCACTATTTTTGAGGTCTTCCAAGTTTTCCTCTATATCCATAGATAGAGTAGTGTCATAGATAGCATTAGAATGCACCATAACTACAACCAATCATAACATAAGCAAATTCAAATTCCATAACATAATAATCTAGATTTTACTTTCTGCAAACGGTATGAATATATATAAAGAATTGGAAGATAAAACAATCCTATGTTGACATAATCTTTAAGATATGTGCCGATGAAAAGAAAAACAACAGAATTTTATTCATATTCAAATTCCGTGTCATGTTCTACTTTATAAATGATTTTTTTTATTGAAAGATAAAGAAAGCCCATGACAAATATAGCTCAGCTCCACTATCATGTTCATATTTAAAATACAGTCTGCAACATAATACAGTTACACAAGAATATCCAGGAAATCATATGATTTGATGCCGGTGTCTGAAAATGTTACTCATTTGCAGTACTTGTTGAACCATGCGGCAATGCTAAGGAAGCTTTCAAAGTCGGATTGTGGTCTACATAAGTTAAAAATCAAACTATTTTATCAATTACAATTCTATTAAGCATAATAGAGTTTTATTTTATGTAAGATTTGTGTACCTTTCAATTCCATGAACATCATTTGGAAACACGATGACTTTAACCGGTACTTCTTTCTCCTTTAAAGCCCGAGCAAACTACAGATTTGAACAATATCGTTTTCTCCATCACCCGGTTCTTAGTATAAAAGGTAATGCAGCTCTTAAAGTGAGGATTAAAATCTTACTTGTAGTCCAGTTGAAATTGGGACGCGGAGATCTTGGGCACCTAATAGAAAAATTGTTGGTGTTTTTACCTGCACACATCAAAATGTAAATTTGTAATGCCAGTAAGTTTCGGAATGCCGGATTCATTAAATTTGAGAGCAGTTGTATGCATTGCACAAAATAAATTTGAGACCACTTGTATGTACAGACCTTTGAGATGTGTGCAATGGGAGATTTGTTATAAAATAGAGTCAGATCCTCTGCTGAAGGTGCTTCAGTAATTCTATCCCTCCCGTTGGTTCCATAGGTCTCCACAAAGCACCAATCAGGAATATCGGTTGTACCAACCATCAGCGCAAGGTTACAAACGGGATTTCTAGCAGCTGCTGCAACAAACTTCTCTGGTGCCTATAGAAATCAGAAAGACATGATAAAATTCTGAACAATGTTAAAATAAAACTTATAATAAATTTGTGAGAGCCCATACTTTGATACAATAATAAGTTTTAATATTGTTTTGTTGATGAAATTAATCAATAAATAATGACTGCCACTAAAATACGATATGCAGCTCTCAACACAACCTACTAATTTTGTGACTATTTACAGCATGACATGCAAAAGCCCTTTCTAAATTATCTTGACATTAAATCCAGGGCTCCAATGTCACAAAAAGTTACGGATTAAATGAATTCTATATGAAAATATATGTATCAGATTTTAAAAGTCGGTGTCTATGAACCTGGCCAATCAAGTGGGTTGTCAGAAAGCCACCATGTGAACCACCAAGTACCGCAATCTTTGATGGACTGGCAAGTCCCAACTCTATGACATGATCAATAGCATTGAGTACATCATTGACATCCTGCATATGACAAATTAAGATCAAGATCCATCTTCTTAGAGAAATAAGGCCATAATATAACTTTTGAGCTTGCTTAGAAAGAGAGTTGCAGTAGATACATAAGCTTGAAAATTTAAAAACCAGAAAGAAAAACATTTAAGTACCTGAGATCCAATTTTCCCCGGAAGAGATTGTAAGGCTTCCTCGCCAAATCCTAATGAACCTCTGAGAAATATTGTCAAGTAAGAAACTTGTAGAAGCACTAGTCCTAGACATTTGTTCAACTATGGTATGACATCTAAAAGAGGCTTCAAGCATTGTGGGGGTCATACTGGCTATGGAAGTAAAGGTGTTGGCAATATCATTCTTTCCTATCCTAGATAATTCTTTTGGTCCATTAGTTTACAGGATTTGGATTCTTGGTCCTCCTGTGGTGTTCTAGTGCAAATACATTTTCCAACATCCAACTTTTTCATTGAACAGAGATACCATCTATCTTGATAAATCCCAATGGAAGTCCGAAAATCCCTCTAGAGCCCGGTCTTTTATTTGGTCTTAAGTGCTTAATAGCGTAACTAATTATTAATGATGTATTACAAATTTATAGGCAATATAAGGCTATTTCCTTTGATATATAAGTTATATGTGGTGCGACCTAAGAACCACTAAAAATCTCCAAGCATCGATCTACACCAGTATCAGTATGAAACTAAGAATCCATTTCTTGATCAAACACTAAGTAAAACTGAACAGGAATATAATTCACATCAAACTAATAATGAATTTTATATTCTCAGGCACTGAGGGAGCATTATTTACCTGTAGTTGACAATCAACAAGCTATATCCAATTGAAGCAAGAAAAGCCTGGGACTTTGAAAAGCTTGACAATGCGACAGAGTGCGGTCCCCCGTGAAGAACCACGATTAATGGATCACATGTGTCAGTTTTCTTAGTTTTTGATGACACAAATATAGCTTCATAGGGTTTACCAGAGCCTGAAATTGAAATTGGCATGAAAATAGAAATGAAAATCAATTGGTTGTGATCAGTAAATAAGAGTTGCATTAAGATACACCTGTGCATTTAATCTAGCCCAAAATCCAAAGTAAGCCATATACCTTTAGTTGGGTTCTGGGAAGCATCCTTGACTGAGATCTTTATTACACTGAACGTAAGAGAGGATAACAAAGAACTTACCTGCAGGAAATTCAAATGAACTTTTAGCACACAGCATTGTTTTTATTTTAAAAAATAATCCATACAAATAATGCCAACGAAGATTAACCAAAACCTTATCAGAGAACTTATATATGGGATTTGATACATCCGACCAACTCCATTCATTATTACCAGCTTCCTTCTCAACAAAGGTTCCATACTTGACCTGTGGAACATCTACTGGACTGCTAGAAACTGCATGTAGTTTGAACAATTTAGAGTGAAGCAACACATATATCAGACTCAAATACTACAGATCAAAGATAAAATGAGCATCTAATGTTACCAGCAAAAATATTGTTCCCATGTAACGTAAGGAGACTCCACGAGAATTTTGAGTCCCCGGGGGTGATTTGCCTTACTTGTCCACTGTATTTGATGAAAATGTGCAGAGTTTGGTCAGGATGATTTGTTAATGGTTTATGTTGTTAAGAAATGTGGTTGGGCCTAACTCAACCCTACAAAACCGGCTTGTAGGGTGAGGATTGTCCCCACTTATAAGGACATGTTTAGGCCATATATTGTCCGATGTGGGACTCTTAACACACCCCCTCACGCCCAGGACTAGACAACTAGGACTAGACAACTGGAGCGTGGAAATGAACGGTGGGTGGCCCGATAGCGGAAACCATAGAAGGTGGCCCACCGGATCTTAAACGAGGCTCTTGATACCATGTTAAGAAATGAGGTTGGGCCTAACTCAACCCTACAAAACCGGCTTGTAGGGTGAGGATTGTCCCCACTTATAAGGACATGTTTAGGCCATATATTGTCCGATGTGGGACTCTTAACATATGTAAACATAATAAAAAGCAATCATACTGTTATAGTTACCTTACCTCAACACATCGACAGACAGTAAAACTTGACGGCTGTGCCAGACAGAGGGAATAACCAAAGTATGGCCATCAGAAAGCCATGGATAACTAAGGATAGTTGAAAAGTAAAGCCCAGGAAAGCCATCATCCTCAGCACACAGCACAACTGGTATCTTAAAAAAAGTAATACAAAAAAAAAAATCAAAATAACTTTATTAAGTTTGACAAAAATAAAATAAAATTAAGCACTCGTCATGTGGCGAACAGACATAATGAAAATGACAAGCTCATTTTACAGCTTTTTAAAAAGATATATCATAAAGCTAGAGTTAAACTGGTTGTAGTAAAAGCTTACAACATCATGAACTTTTGCAGATTGATGGAAATTCACATCCTTGGGCCAATCAATTCTATGAAGTGAATTTGTAGCAGAATGGGCCCCAGAATCAACTGAACTTCTTGCAGATAAAAATACGAGAAACTTTCCATCTGGGCTGGTAGAAAATGCATGTGTTAGAATCAAATTTGTAGAAATCATATTCCCACACCTATTACTAATTACTTGTTGAACTAGATCGTGCGATGAAAACTGAGAACATATTTAGCATTTAGGAATGTGAGTATCAACTTACCTGAACCGTGGAAGGAAAGCACTACTTATGGTTTGAGTAAGGTTAAGCGCCTGAGCATTTTCATTTGAGCTGCATCATCACACCTTTCTACTTCAGCTCAACATGACCAAACTTAATAAAACAGAATCACTTTTAAAAAGAAATTAAACTGAAGTAACTCACTGGATCTCATTTTCATTGGTTTTTGATTCGTGCGGTGCTTTAACAACATATATTGAACAAGGCCTGTTATAGCAGTACTTAATACCAAGTTTTCTTGTCTCAAATGACCAGCCAACAAAAACCAAATATTGTTCAGAGCCTTCACTTGATGGAGCCCATACAACTTGTCCAACACTCAAAGATTTGTCAATTCCTTTGACGGCCTGTACCTCTCCACTGTAAAATCGCTGTTATAATTATGACTTTCATAAATAAAACACTTACTATTGAATGAATATAAATAATAAACTATACAGAACCTAGAAATGTTTATGACAAAAAGTGCAGGCTGTCTCTTCCCCGCATATGTTTCTCCCCAATCCTCTTCCCAGTCTCCTTGACCTTTCCAGCTACTAGAATCCTTGTCATCTGAACCACTTTTCTTGTAGCCTAGATCATTGAATGTAGGCTTTGCAGGGGAAGGCTCTTCAGCGACATATGCTATATGAGTTTCATCGGAGTTCCAAGAGATTCCCTCAAACCTACAATATCACAGAACAAGACGCCAGGTATTGAATGTTAATGCATGGCATGAACGGTTTTTACAATTACATCCCGCAGAGGTCGCAAACAAGTAAAAACAAGTGACATATCAAAACTATAAGTTTCCAGTTATCGACCTATTTGAATTGACTTATTTGAGTTATCTACTTTTATAACTCATAAGCACTTGTGAGACTGTTTGGGAGAACCTATGAATACACAACTTATGACACCTTTAGATGCTATTTTCAGTTGACATTCATAAGCTCTCCAAGATGGCTTACGAAAATAGCTTGTAGCTTATACGAAAACCATTCTAAGCTGCAAATAAATCATTCAAATCATAAATCAAATGACAAAAGAAAACAATGACAAGTGAAGTAGTGATGATAGTAAGTTTACCATCCATCAGTGTACACAGAACCATGTTTGGATTGAGGTACATGAAACTCCCTTTCAAGATAACTGTTGCTCCAAATTTCGAACCGAGAAGGACCATCACTCTCAGGATTTCGAACAATCAAAAGCTTCGAACCAGAAGGTGACGGAACAATAACCGAAACTCCAGACACCTCAACCGGAAACGGAGCCCACTGTAAATTAACAGAACCGTCACTCCGTTTAGTAACGGTAGACGACAGAATCAACTTCCGTTTCTTGTTAGCCAGAAGATTCGGTTGACTAACGGAAAACATCATTCCCTGTGAAGAATCTTTAACAGCAAAAACCACACAATCAACTTAGTTGAATAATCGCAATCGTAATCGCAAACGCGATTATTGAAATTTGAAATTTGAGAGTGGATTTTGGTTTACCTGAGTCTGATTTGAAAATCCATGCCTTGTCGATAGAGGAGATTGCGGTGAATTGTTGAAGTAGGTTAGAGTGAAGTGCGTATTGTTGTTCTGTTTCTTCGTCTATACCTAATGGAGATTCTTTGAGTGGAGAAGAGCTTTTTGGATTATCCATTGCTGAGAATTTTGTGCTGAAGATTAAATTGAGATTAAGTTAATAAAAGAGTGTAATAGAGAAGAAGAAAATAAAATGAGATAAGAAAAGTTACGTGAGGAGGGAAACGAGTGTTTTTGTTGATGAAGTGGAAGGTGGTGAGTAATGAGAAGAAGAATGAGATAGAGAAATGGAAAGGGGGTATCGGGAGAAATGGAGTGGGGATAGAGATAAAGTGGCGGGTGACACGGTTGACACGATGGTAATACAACCCATTAACAATGGCAGCAGCTATCTTGTATCATGTGGTCTATCGTTTTCTTTTCTTTTTTTATTATTACACGAATCACATCATTTTTTTTTTTTAAATATTAAAGCAGTAGTTGATGTTATCTCTCACTCTCTTTTTTAGTCTAAACTAAAATTAAAATTATATACAATTAAGGAGTTGTCTCATTTTTCTTATAATAAAAAAATTAGAACCTAATTTTTTTTTAACATCTTTTTAAATTGATGTGTTTTTAAATTGGCGTGCTTAGTCAAAGAGTATCAATTTGTTAAGAGATAATCGATGATTTGGTGTGAGACAACTCTAATAAGGGTATTTTTTATTAGGGTCGTGAATTGAATGTAGCCAACTTTGATATATTTGGTATGTTCATGTAAAATGGAATTTGCAACAATTTAAGGTGCACTGCTGTTGTGAGCATAAAGTGATGTTAACTATGTAATCTAAGTTCAATTAAATGATCATAAAAATAAATTATTTTTGAATAAGCATCACATATGTCACAATACTCAGATTTACATATCCTTGTTTGCTTTTTTTTTTCTTTCGGAAAATTAATGAAGAGCCAAAAAGCACGCACTAACTAATGACCAATTATTTAGTGTTAAACCACCATGTTCAATCAGCATCACTATAAGCTCTCTCAATTTATGAATTATTCAAATCGAAAAGAATAGACAATGGATAAAATTTATTTCAAGTAGCAAATTATTTAATGAACCGTTGCAAAGTGAGGACATTAGAGAAAATACATGAGTTGACCTACCTGTTGAACAATAAAAGATATACCAGGGTGAATAATAGTCGAGTAATTAAGGTTTCCTACAAACTACCACTACACTAAGGGATCAGAAAAAATATCATAATCACAATGATATGTTACTGATTGTACCTGATCAGTATGGATCGTCTTGGCCTGCAACTTGCTGGACTGGTGAGAATGGAGGGTGTACCTGCAAGGTACTCTGATGTCAGAGTAAGAGAGAGCAAAACGGAGCGCAAGTACCAGAGAGTAAGAGTAAGAATGATGAATATCTGACCTTTTAGTGAAAGAGGGTATTTATAGCCCCCAGCACTTGGCCAAGGTCTCCATATTGGGCTGGACGTGCAGACCCAAATTGGAGACTCCCAAGGTCTACGCGTGTAATGGAGACCAGCACATGGTCTCCAACCTAGTTCAACTGCTCCGAAATACCTGGGAAGTGGAAAACACAGTATTTTCGGGGCAAGATGGCTCCGTAGTATTCAGAGAGGCGTTGGTGACAAACCCTACGAGGAGGTATCGTCGACATGTGCAAGGAGTATAACTGCTTGTGTTGTACGAGTAAGTGCCCTCGCACGGCAGCAACTGCTCAGATCGTCTCATTGAGCTTGTTTTCCCGACATTGGATTCATCCGAGCAGATGTCTTGTTGGGCCTTTCACCAAGTAGCATTGGACTGGGCCTTAGACTATGTTTTGGGTCGAGTGTCGGCCCATTCTAGAACAGTTAAATTAAACTCAAAAGGAGTATCCACTGAATTATCATAATAAAAACTAGTCATAGATATCAAATTTAGGGCTTTGATGAAGGAAGATGTCGTTGGACGTAAAATATAACTCAAGACGCATGTAACTAGTTTTTAAGTTATTGAATGGAAGAATGATCATAACCATTAATAACCACATCATCAACATTTAGAAGAAGAAAAATAATGTGCATAGATGTGTGATGAATAAATAGACTGGAATCATATTTATCATGACTAAACGAGAACTCAAGTAAAGTGAAACAAAATATTTCATATCATGTGCTTGGCGCTTGTTTCAAACCATATAAAGAGCATTAAAGTTTGCACACAATCTTAGATGTAGAAAAAAACTTTGAGGAAGAGTCATATAAATTTCTTTAGTTACCTCATTGTGAAGAAATGTATTATTCATATTAATTTGGAATGATACCATCCCTTATAAGTTATTTTAAAGTGCAAACGATTGTCATTTTGGTAATTAATGCAATTGTATCATCATAACCAATTCCATGTGTTTGGCATTTTTCCTAAGGCAACAAATCAAGACTAACAGCTGAAGGATCGGTTAGAGTTCAGTTTCACAAAATAGAACCATTTTTAGCCTATGGATCGATACTAAAAAAATCTCTCGAAGAGCATAAAGCACCATTCTTTAACAACTTGTGGATAATAAGTAGAAATAGACATGCTAGAGAGGGTGGAAGTTATAGAAGTGTGTGAAGAATCATACATGTCAAATGAATATTTATCTAATGCTCAAGATATTAAACAAAAACATTGTGGTTCAACCGTTAGAAGATTACAAGTTGATCAACATCAGGAAGGGGCATGGGAGTTTGCTATATGTATTGTCACATATACATTGTTTGGTTTACAATGTGATTGGTCAAGAAGACATGTGTTAAAAAATCATTCATCGAAAATAAGAATTGTTCTAGGCCGACCAAAGGCGCAAGTGATTAGGTACCAATCCATCTCAAATTCATTTCATTTGTCCCAAGCTATAAATCAGTTCACATGCAAAGAGCAAGGTACATTCTCTGATCTCCATTTTTCATTATACTCATCTTGAATCTAGAACTGACTTGGGTGTTGGAGTGCTAACCATGCAGGTCCATCCCACACTGCCATAAAGGATACCAAGAGGCCCCTCAAATACATCACTGTTTTGTTTGTATGCAAACCATGTTTCCAGACACGCGTGGGATGGAGAGGTAAATATGTATTTATTCTTTTAAATATATGTGTTATAAGATTTAAACATTCTGACATTGATGTATTTTTTACAAAACTGTGAGTCGTTGAAATGTATCAACACGATAGAAACATTATGAAGATGCCGCAACCTAATGAACCATGGTTTACAGATGTCATGCAACTATATAGGCAACAAAATTTATCCACGACTGGGTATACTTTTATTAACCATGGTTTGTTGTCTCCTTTCATTGAAACGTTAAATATGTCAGCACTTATTGACTTATTTCACAAGCAACTGTTACAAAATCCTTTGATTTATCTATGAAAAGTGAGAAAATATCTGTTTGAACTTTTCTTGTATGCATTAATAAAAAATAGCTAAAAAGAACTAGAAAACCACGATTAAGTATGCAAAAAATAGGCAAAGTAAAAACCCTGAAGAAGCAAGACTCACTAGGACCAAGCTACAAACGCACTGAGTACATATCAAGGTCATGTGGCATAACTAGATGTAAGTACTTAATGGTGAAGAAACGTTTAACGTGCTAGTCAAAGGGGTGGTTGCGTTGGATGAACAAATGCGACCAATGACACGTGGAAGACATGCAAGCATTACTTGTTGAAGAAGAAAAGTCAGCAGATTAAAGTTGGCACAGGGTAAGCACGCTAGGTGCAAGGACAGTGCGCCTAGCGAGAGGCTTGGAATTTTTCCTTTAAATAACAAGTTCCAATTTAGTGCAAAGGGAGTTTCAGTGGATCGAGGTAGTACAAAATTAGAGTAGGTTCACTTTAGTCTATAACATGAGAATAATATATGAAGTCTAAAGGCGGAAACACTGCTTAGGTGACAAGGCATATGACACTTACAAGTCGACATCCAAAAGTTATCCATTGTTATGCTAATCATGAGTAACTGTCTATAACACCCAAATTCTACCCCTACAATTATTAAGAAAATCACAGTTATAAAATTCTTTTTCGAAAAACAATTGGAGTATTACAATTCAACTTAACAACAATATCATGCTATCATTGATACATAACACAAATACTCGGATGAACTAAAACCACAAGAATCAACTTTATCAACATTAAGCAGCGGAACTACAATAATCAACTTTGATGACATATCATCTTTTCAACTTAAAACCATTTTAACATCAACAATTACTCTTCATGTATCAACATAGTTATTCAACAGTAAAACCAAACATAAAATAATAGCATAAAATAATATCAAAAATATTATAATAAAATAGATAAAAAAATAGATGAAATATTAGAGAAGATGAAAAAGAAAGAGCAGAAGAGATGCTATTAGATAAGAAGAGGAACATTAAAAACGTAATTGGAAGAGAGAGCAGTAGAATAAAAATAATAAGATGAAAAAGAAAGAACTTAAGAGATGAAAAACTAGAAAAAAAATATATGATATGTATTTGGAAAAGAAGATGAGAAGAAGGTGCAATACCGCTAGGAAAAATTTGAGAAGACTTAAATTGAACCCTTAAGTGTGAGAAATAGATAATCATTCGTAATCGTAAGGCTAAGGCATAATAGGTTTGAGTTTGGGTTGGATATAAGTTAATTGAAGTTAGTGGGTTGTAACATAATGCGGATTGGTTTGGTTTAGTTCGGTTTGTAAAATAGAAACCGCAAACCGAACCTAACCGCACGGTTTGTTAAAAAATGGCCCAAACACATCCGAACCAAATACGATTTTTGGCGGTTTCAGTTTGGTTTGACTCGGTTTTGCGGTTTTCTATTGGGCCGGTTTGGTTTTGAACGCCCCTAATAACAACAGCTCACAACAATAACAACTTATAGCAACAACGACTTATAACAACAACAACTTATAATAACAACAACCCACAACAATAATCAATAAACAACGAACAATAACAACAACTTTAGCACGTGGCTCAATATGCGACTCAACTATGCAAATGCATGTGGTACCATTTAGAGCAGAACTCCAAACTTAAACATATGCCAGGTTATCGAGGCATTTCAACAAGGCATAAGCCTTCAACGTGGTGCCATCAAGGCCAAAGCATAATCCTTCAACTTTCAATATAGTGTCATCAAGGCCAACTTAATCATGCAATATATGTAATGTTAATAATGACATACAACAACAACATCAACCACAACGAAAACAACGACTTAAACATGCATCAATTGCATCAACTTAAATCAACACAGGTCATCAGACCTACAACTCAAACATGTCCATAAATCGGGACAATTCAACTTATCAACAACAACTTATAATCAACGGCAGCTCAACAACAACAACATATTTGGCAACAACAGAATCATCAACAAGTATATAAAACAACGTGTTCAATAACAACTCATCAACAATACAATTCCATAACCCGGAACAATTCAACCGCACCTGCAAATCAACTTATTCGACATAATTATAACAAAAATAAATCAACCAAAAATACCTACAAGTATATACGACTTACTCCGACAAATTTCAACTAATTCCAGTTAAACAATTTTACCGCTTAAATCTACAATTATACTTATTCGGTGTGGTTTTTTTCAACCGCTATTACTACTGAATTATTTACACATTTACTGCCAAATTGATTTACTACTACCAATTGATTCTTTTTGCTACTAAAACTGCAGTGTCATCAAATATATTTCTCTGCTAAATTATCAGCTTCTGCTAGACTACTTAAAACTACTAGTTTATTGCTATTTTCCTGCTATTCAATAACAATTCTGCTAAAAACCAGTCTTGATATACTTCTGTCAAACGTCACCTCTATTGTTACTTTTATAAACTATTTTGCTAACTACTCTATGTTTCTATGTTAAAACCATATCTTAACTTATGTTCTAATAATCTGTTTTCTGAAACTATTTACTACTGATACTACGTGGCCTAATGTTTTTGGTTTGCTGATTTCATCACCTCACATATACTTCTTTTTCAAACCTAATAAAATAACTTATTATACCACATTGTCATAATGGGCCTTCTAGCCACCACCTCTCAATTGGTAAACAACACACAAGACTAAATCCACTTAAATAATAATTAGTCTACTAATAATAATATTATTTCTCCGATTAAACCGACTAATAATTCGACTCTAAGCTTAACAGCTCCAAACAACATATTAATCCAAAATTACGCCTCTTATAATAACACTTATAATTTCTCCACTTCTATTATTTCCAACGATTAAATCCTTAATTAATTTAATTAACCAATTAATTAAATTCAGGGCGTTACAGTAACTGTAGCCAAAATATCGTCGTTAGGGTTAGATATAATCATTATATTCATGTATCAAATAATTCATGGCATTCTATGTAATTCTACTCATATTGTAATATTGATGACTTTTGAATCTTAATGCTTGTTTTAGCTATGTAACCTAAAACTTGTTTTCATAGTGTGACTCGACATTGAAATATGCTTATCATTATTAGATCTAAGATAATCATCTATTGGATGTTAATGCTATACATAGGGTTAGGTTTGATATCCACACATACTGTAGCAGGATTGGTGTGGAGTCTCACTATATTACGACTGTTGGGACTTTATTCTCTATGTTGGTTAATAGTTCGAGATACCAGCTATTGGGTAATACACTGATCTCGCGGCGTGGACACTGAAAGGATATACAGATTGGGATAACACATGATAATATTATTAGTAGAGTAGATGTTCATATTACTGACCTATAGACGTGCATGATAGATACTCAATGATGAAATCTACCCCATCATGCGTTCTTATTATTAAATCCGAAATCTCCATTTTACTTTCTGCCATATATTTTATGTTATTTACTTTCACGCTTAATAACCAATACACAACCATTTTATCTACTTAAAATCTTAGAAGCTATTGAACGGTCTTTAAAACCATTGGTCTCTATGGATACGATAATTGTAAAACTTAATTTTTCTTCTAACACAACAAGATGACACTTAAAGACTTCTTCATTCCATCTTCCGATCAGTGAAATATCACTCACACTTGATAATGTGTCTTCCCTCATACATCTTTCGATCAAGGGGAGATTTTTAAACTACTATAGATTCTCTAGACCTGACGCACATGATATGATGGTGCAATATTTGGGAGTTGGCCCCATTGATATCTAACAGGAGATGGATGACACTAGAGGATGTCATGCCATGTTTGGATTTTTGGAGAATTCGTACAAATACCACAAGGATGTGGCAGTTGAGGCTGATGGTGATGATGCATAGGTAGCACATTATAAGTACGTGCATTAAGGTCATACCTTTTGTTTCTGGTTGGTACGTCCATATTCGTGGACAAAAGTGCATACGATGTCGATATCGTCTACCTGAGATACTTCATTGACTTGGAGAGGATTTATAAATATAACTAGGGGTCTCTTGTTTAGTTTACTTCTACTCCAAGTTAAGTAAGCCTGTTTATGGAAGACTAAACAAATGACATCAAGCAACACCTTATTTACGGTAATATATTTGCATCTTTATTGTTACTAATATTTCATAACACTTGTGCTACGTCGTTACTAATATTTCACATAAATATTTTCAAGCATGGATCCTTCATCACTTTTCATGCCTCCCCGGATGGGCATATGCGGATCACTACGACGAGGCTTTGCCACGTGCTTGCTCTTTCATCCTACCAAGAGAGAATTAAGCGACCAAGTCGCTCAGAGTTTATCTTGAATGCATCACGGAAGATGATATAAACTTCACATCGTACGACGATCACCGTGAGACATGCTCCTTCGATGAGATATCCTTCTACTCTGGATGACTGGCTTGTGGGTCACAACTGATGTATTGACAGTTCGGGTATCTGTATGATATTCCTAGATCCCCCACTTTTGTTGCTCCTCCCACAGTCTGTCGGAGAGATGTTGGTGAGATATTTGCATAATTCCTTGATTATCTAGTCCTAGAAGATGTACGTAGTGTGTCAGGTTGTCAGCCATGGAGTTCTACATTCAGCTACATCCAATGGTTTTGTTACAGTGTCACATCATTACATGAAACTAGATATACGGGGAGAGCCACATAGACCAGCTTATTAAGAGATATTATAGGAAGGGCGAGTTAAGGCATATCATGTCGTTGATATATTACCTACATGTCAGTATATTGTGGCTATTAGGCGAGCAAAGATAGAGAGATAAGAGTTTTAGGAAGGCACTCCCAAAAGAGACATTGTAGAGGTCATGATAACTAAGACACAAAATGTCTTGCAGTATAGGAGGCATGGGAGTAAACGGGGGGTCATATATACCTAGTAGTTGACTTTTCCTTTATATTTTGATAATTTGTATTTTGTGAACAATGTATGATTTGCATTTTAACTTAATATATGATACATTTATTGAATTACATAAGTGTATGGTTTGATAAAATTATATATAATGTTTTGTGATCAATGTATTGTTCAATTGAATTATATAAGGTTTATTAAAATATGTCAAATTTATAATAAAAGTATTGTTTAAGAGTGAAACTTATTGTTTTGATAGTTACGAAATAAGCACACTATCATTAGATCAAAATGTATCATATGTTAAATTCTATAATATCCACTTAGCTACGAAATAAGCACACTATCATTAGATCAAAATGTATCATATGTTAAATTTCATTTACAGACTTACCCTTTCATTAATATGGAGGTTAACTTCCATATTAATTTGTAGCAAAATGGAGGTCTCACTTATGAAGTGTTTTGATGTGTATGGGGAGGGTTGGGAGATTAACTTATCTGTTATTCAAAGAATATTTTCGAGTTTCCTAAGATGGCTCTTCACCACTAAGGGTGGGAAGAACTATCCCCCTTAGATTATTAATCAGTTAATGACTAACATGCATAACTAGTCTTGCATTTCACTGTCACCTATAATTTAACAACTGTTGTCTCCAAACATGTTTCATTTGTTGTGTATATTTCATATATTATACTATAAAGTGTATCAAACTATAGTCCCAATTTTGACCATGGAGGATATAACTGGTTGTACAGTGCCATCAATCAAATTTCAATTACTTGAATAATTTACAAGTGTCGTAAGTTTTCGACACACTTATTTGCAGTATTTGTTGAACCATGCCCCAATGTTAAGGATGCTTTCCCATTCAGATTGTGGCCTGCAAAAATATAAAATAAGCTTAGAATCATGATAATGATTCTATGTAAGAATGCAGAGGTTCATTATGGACTTGTCTACCTTTTGAGTGCATGAACATCATTTTGAAACATGATGATTTTGACCTCTGTTCCTTTCTCTTTTAAAGCTCGAGCGTACTAAACATTCAAACAGTGAAAGTTATACTGGCATACAATATCAACAAAGAAAACCATGAGTTTGAGTGAACTATTCCTATTGCTATAAGTACTTACTTGCAGTCCATCAAAGATTGGAACGCGGCGATCTTGTGCACCTAAAAGGAAGAGTGTTGGTGCCTTTACCTGCAGAATTAATGAAAAGACATAATGCCAGAAATCAACTCTATGAAATAAGATACATCGTAATCATAATCACCAGCACCAATCAGGGTAATTCAATCATTAAGAGTTCTTGTAATAACATGGCAATTCAATCTAAAAAATGTTTGGTTCAAAGGTAAGACCTTTGAAACGTGCGAGATAGGAGACTTGCTATAGAAGAGAGACAAATCTTCTGCTGAAAGTGTTTCCTTAAACCGATTTCTTGCAATGGTTCCAAAAGCCTCTACATAGCACCAATCAGGGATGTCGGTTGTACCAAGCATCAGTGCAAAGTTACAAACAGGATTAATTGCTGCAGCTGCAACAAACTTCTCTGGTGCCTGTAGCAATTAGAAATCCAAACAATACACTATGATCAACAAAAGTCACCACACTTCAACAAATTCAAAAGTTCATAAGAGTTATTGCAAGAAGATAAGTGTTAATAAAACATGAATAGAAGTTATATGGATATGTCAAAAAGAGATAAGTCATAGTAATTGGACTTATTGTACCTGACCAATCAAATGAGTCGTCAAAAAACCACCATGTGAAATTCCCATCACCGTAATCTTGGATGGACTGGCAAGACCCAAGTTGATCACATGATCTATGGCAGACAGAACATCATTGACATCCTACACATGAAAAACTAAAATAAAGATACAACTAGAAAATCCAGTATAGTATGCAACTAGCTTATTAAGCATATGTTCGCATAGATAGTATTACCGAAGTTTATTCGGATGTAGAAAACAATAAATACTAACCTGAGATCCAACTTTCCCTGGAAGAGACTGTAGTGCTTCCTCGCCAAATCCTAATGAACCCCTGAGAGATATAATAAGGTGTAAGAAACCATAAATCGACATTTAATCTTCCATACTTTCGCACCCTTTTACTTTTCTAAGATAGTGATTCTGATGTTGTAGCATATAGGTTCTGAAGAATCTGAACAAGCAGCTAACTGTATTTAAAGCTAGTTAAGCCAACTAAGCTTATTTTTCCATAAAAAATGGTAGCCTTAAAAGCATTATGTAAGAGTTAAATCAACAATCTCTAACTGTTTTAGAAGCATGAATAACCTGTAATTTACAATCAACAAGCTATATCCAACCGAAGATAGAAACGCCCAAGACTTAGAGAAGTGTGACAAAGAGACGTCTTGTGGCCCTCCATGAAGGATCACAATTAATGGATCACATAAATCCTTGTTCATGGTTTTGGATGATACAAATATGGCTTCAAAAGGTTTATCAGCACCTGAAATTAAAATAAATACATATTAATGATTCGGTTGACTTGACTGATCCCAAAATTTGATTAAGATTTACACATAGACATCACTATACAAACATTTGTTGGATTTGTTTTAGACCTTTTATTGGATCATTGGAAGCATCTGTGACTGAGATCTTCAGTATACTGCACTGGAGAGAGGACAACAAAGTTGTAACCTGCAACCAAAATCCAGTGAGTCACGTCTAAACATGTACTAATATACTTTTGAAACAACAGTTTTCATTAATATCTCAAAAGAAATAAATTAAAAAAAAAAACAACCTTGTCAGAGCATTTGAATATGGGACTGGATATTTTTGACCAATTCCATGTAGTATTTCTCTCTGCCTTTTCAATGACCATTCCGTACATGATTTGAGGAACATTGGCCGGATTGCTGGAAACTGCAAAACAATCGAGATAAAACTTACTTCACCACTTTAGAAGAACAAAGTAGATATAAAGTGAGAATTTGTTCTTACTGGCAAGAATATTGTTCCCATTCAGTGTAAGAAGATTCCACGAGAAATTTGAGTCTTCTGGGCTGATACGTAATACGTTCCCACTATAATATGATATAAAGAATACATAAACCATTAATGAGCAGAGAAAAGAAAAGCATTACTACTGTTATATAGTTACCTCAACACATTCACAGAAAGTAGAACTTCACAGCAGTGCCATATGGATGATATGATCATTGTGCAGTTGTCAGAAAGCCAAGGATTATCATGGATAGCTGTACAATAAAGCCCGGGGAAACAACCATCCTCAGCACACATTACAACAGGAATCTTCAGAATTGATTGAAAAAACCAGAGTTATTAACTGACAAAAACACGCACTCTATGAGTTCTGCAAAGATTACACATTGCACGTAAAAATGGGTTCTCCAATGATTATCATATCACCAAATCAGTCCCTCAAATACAAATATACATAACATTTACAAAATCCATCATTTTCTATCAGCACTTTGTCCCTCCGTAAGGATGTACGTGTGACGGTTTAGATCCTTGAGAGACTTATTGGGAGAAAACTCTTTAGAAGACTAATGTGATGACACCATAGTTTTTGGAGGACTAATTTAGGAGTTAAACTGAAGTCTAAATTAAATAAAATGCAATCAAACCAAATCCAGTCAAATTAAGCGGGCAACAGATCTTACGACATCGTGAATTTTGGCAGATTGGTACAGTTTCCCATCAGTTGGCCAATCAATCCTATGAAGTGAATTTGTAGCATTGTGCACTCCAGAATCCACAGCACTTTTTGCAGATAAAAATACAAGAAACTCTCCATTTGGACTGGGAGAAAATTAATGAATGGTGGTTAGTAGATTTGCCTCAGTTTCATAAGCCATTGTTTGATTAACTTTGACAAGTATCTGATTCCACCAGCTCACCTGAATCGCGGAAAAAAAGCACTACTTATTGTTGGAGTTAGATTCAGTGCATGCAATTCTTCAGTTGAGCTACATATGTAAAACATTGGTTTCATAACTCTTTTCAGAAATAACCAAACTTGCCAACAAATTTGTACTTTGTAAAAGTTACAGAAACATAAGGAGTTAAGAATTTCTTATTAAAATGACTCACTGGTGCTCTGGTTCCTCGGATTTTGACTCATGATGTGGTGCTTTAACCGCATACAATGCACAAGGCCTGTTAGAGCAGTACTTCATACCAAGCTTTCTTGCCTCAGATGACCACCCGACAAAAACCAGACACTGTTTCGAGCTTTCGGTACATGGAGCCCACACAACTTGACCAATGCTCAAAGATTTGTCAATTCCTTTGACAGCGTGTACCTCTCCACTGCATAAATATTAGTTAAACTAAAATTTACTCAGTGTTGTCTATTGCAAATCATGGAAAATAGAAATTTGTTCAAATTCCACTATACTTCACTGTTATAGAGTATCGTGGCACGAGAGAGTAGTTCAAACTCTGCCACTTTTTGATAACAATAAACTTACTATCTTACGCGTATATGATATATCTAAATTATATCGGACGTTGGTATGAATGATGAAAAACCTGTTGACGTTGATAACAAAAAGTGTAGGCCGTCTCCTTGCAGAATATGTTTCTCCCCAATCCTCCTCCCAGTCTCCTTGACCTTTCCAACTACCAAAATCCTTCTCTGCACAACCACCTTTTACGTAACCCATATTGTCAAATACTGGCTTTGTAGGAGAGGGCTCTTCTGCTACATATGCTATCAATGTTTCATCCAAGTTCCAAGAAACACCTTCAAACCTAAACCACAGTAAAGGATAATGAAGGAATAACTTTACTATTATGCATTAGTGTTAAAGAAATCATGGAATAGTACAGCAATGAATACTAGATTAATTTCACAACTGAAATTCTGAGAAATTTGCAATGAGCTAAAATTTAGAATCATGATCATAGTTGCAATTGCAATTACTGAAATTGAAACTAAATGCAACCACAATTGCTTTCAAGATGGTGCACACAAGCTAAAAATAGTATGGTTTTAAATTGCGATTGTAGTTTGAGTTATATATGTGGTAAGCTAATTCTAACAAACTAATATCAACCTATATCTAACCGTTTCATTGCAACTGTATAACATTGAATATTGAGAAAATACAAGAATAATAATTGAATTGTAACTAACCATCCCTCATTATAAACCGAACCATGCATTGATTGAGGAATAAGAAACTCCTTCTCCAAGCAAGAAGAACTCCAAATCTGAAAACAAGAACTAGCATCATCTTCTTTAGTCTCCGGATTCCGAATCACCAAAAGCTTAGAACCAGAAGGAGACGGAACAATCATAGAAACATCACCGGACATCTGAATTGGAAACGGAGCCCACTGAAACTTAACATCAGTTTCTTGTTTAACAAGTTCACAGGAGAGAATTGAAGTTTTGGTTTGGTTTGTTAAAAGATGAGATTGGTTAAAAGAAAATATTCCTAGTGCGTTGTTGAAAAGCCATGCTTTGTGAATGGTGGGAATGGTGGTGAAGTGTGGAAGTATGTTGGAGAGAGAAGCATAGTGTTCTTCCTCCTCAAACTGCATTTCTAAACCTGAATTGAAACAATGTTTTGAGTTTAAATTTAATGATGGTAAATAAGGAGCTTGTATATGTAGATGTGTGGATTATGTGATTGAATTTTGAAGAGAAGAGAGAAGATTTGATGTTAGGGGGTATTTGACTTTTAAGAGTTAGTTGGAAAGGAATCAATCTCTAGTATAAGACAATAACTAACATGACAACTTGGGTTTTTTTTTAGGTGAATAATTTAATTAACATTACATAACATAACCACCAAATGTCAAATAATCTAATCTAATAAGATAAAATTTGTTAGGTGATAAAAGGAGAAAACGGATAATAACACTAGAAAGAGAACCAACCAATTCTAACACATGGCGCTAACTTCTTCACTCTCACTCATCCCTTCCACCATCACTTCTCCACCCAAACTCACTTCCAAATCCTTCTCATCATCTCTAACACCACCCAACTTTCATGGCATCTTCACCAAATCTAACAACAACTCAACTAAATTCCTGCTGAATGCTGGTTTCAATGTTATTGAGCCTGACCTCAATGAAGATCCTATAGACCAATTTCGTACTAATGGCATTCCACCTGTATTATTATTGTCTTATCCACTTCATTTTTGTTCACTCTTTTTATAGTACTAAACTTTTGTTTTTGTGGTAATGGGATTTTTTTATTTTGTGAATTTTAGGAAGAGTTTGAGTTTGGAATATTTGATGGTCACCATACTTTTTATGAAGGAGAAGAAGATAAAGGTAATTTTTTTTTTCATTAATGCTTACTTTCTTTCAATCAGTATCACCTTTATTTTTTAATGGAAATTATTACTAGTTGTTTGTTTTTTTTTTCAGCTGTAAAATTTGATGGCAAAGTTTATTATGAATATTCATTGCAGGAACATTTTGGGGTGCACTTAAGGATGAGATAGTAGGAGCAGGACCCCCCACTGGATTTCAGGGTATGTATGTTTTACATGCTTCAACATTTTTCATTTTTTCTATTTTATATTATAACCAATATTTTGAAAAGTAGACAGGATATTGAATCGGTAAAACCTCCGAGTCATGATTCAACTGGTTGAACCACACCACATACTATTGTTTTCAGAGTCGTTTTAAGTTTTTAGAAACCATATGTAGGTTAGCCACAATACAATCTCATACAAAAATAATCAGAGGTCATATTTAACTATAGATTAAAAGTGACAAATGTTTTATGAAATTATATTTAACTATAATTTAACTGTGACAAATTTGGAGTCCTGTGCGGTAGTTCCGTTTTGCACGTCCTCAAAGACCGTCTGTCTGCAACTTAGACAAAATATCATTCATACTTGACTGCAATTTTGACTATTTTTTTAATTTTAACTTTGATTCTAATGCAGGTCTAATTTCATGGCTCTTCCCACCAGTCATTGCTGCTGGAGTATTCTTCAATGTTCCGGTAATTCTAAAAGTTAATTGACATTAATAAAGAAAGACTCAATGGATAAATCCTAACTACTATATTTTGTTTCAGGGTGAGTACTTGTTCATTGGAGCAGGAATATTTACAATAGTATTTTGCATAATTGAGATGGATAAACCTGATCAACCACACCACTTTGAACCTCAAATATACAACATGGAAAGAGGAGCTAGAGACAAGTTGATAAGTGACTATAATTCTATGAGCATATGGGATTTCAATGAAAAATATGGTGACATTTGGGATTTTACAATCAAGAAGGAAGCGAGTGACATAATGAAGAGATAATTAATTGTTTCAACTTGTTCTTGTTTATATCTAGATGACAATTCTCACAAATACTATATAATATGAATATCAAGCACACCCTTATAAATTTGTTTCTTTTCTGTTATATGTTGAATTAAGATGTGTATATTCCCTATTTCTATAGAAAAATTTAAGAATGCTACCACTTCTGTCTAGAAATAAATGTTCTCATAAGCTTTTTCATACTTGTAAACCTTGGATCTCACGAACCACTGAATTGACAAAATTGTTCTTGATTCCATAGATGTATTTTCGAAAGCACATTTTTTTACATTTGCGTGAAAATATTCCGTAGATACACATACGAAACACATCGTAGGTACACTTGTGGAATAAATCCAAAATCAGCAAAACAATGAAAAAAAAACAGTCATTGATTAAAATCGGCATCACATTGAAATTTCAAACTGAAAATTAAATATTACATCTAAGAAATTACAACAGTCAAAACAATTCCATCTGATCCATACATCATTTGAATGACATCAAAGTCGTTTTCCACTTCATCCCACCAACGTTTTGTTTCTCCGGTCTCAAATTAGGTTTTTGTTCTAAGCCTCTGAATCCTTCTGATGACTTCGTCAGGTTTGTAGTCCTCCTTTAACCAAGACATCAGAGCCCTTTTTAGTTGATCCAAAGAATAGATGTGCCAAAATTTCATTTGGATCGGGGGTTTGAGAAGAGAAAAAACAACATGCACGTCCCTTTTGAAAATAATTTGTTCAGAAGCGGGCCGTTTGGATGATGACTGCTACCATGATGATGGCCTAGGAGATGCCATGAACTAATTCTCTTGAGAAATTTTTGTGTTTGTGTGTAATACAACATAACCCTAACTTTATAGAAAACTTTGATGCACATGGACCACACATTCTCTATCACAGAACGTTCCGTAGGTATATCCATGGAAGTATCTTAGATATTTTGCTTCTGTAGGTGTACCTACGGAAAAAAAACCCATAATTTTCAAAATTAGAGCCTTCCGTAGATACATCTACAGGAAGTTTCTCTGTTATTTTTCTTAACATAACAGAATAATACAGTAGTAGCAGTAGAAGAAAAACACATAAACACATAAACTAATACTTGACAAAAAATGATTATATTGCAATGTTAAGGAGTGCATATATTACACTTTGAAAGTAGAAATTACATCAAAAGAGCTGTCGCCGGCTAAATCTATTGGTGGTTCCAATTTTGACTTTTCCTTATTCGCTTCCTACTTGATGTTGTTCAATCTTTCGAATTCATGCATCCTATCAACAAAAAGATACAACCACGTCTCGACATCTTCGGTATGATGAAGATCTCATTCTGGTGACATAGGTGGTATGGGGCATCCTGGTTTCAAGTAAACTTGCACAAAGTGATTCGCTTTTGAAAGTCATTCAATACACATGATGCGAGCAAGTCAATGCACACCACATCATAGGCGCATGCAATAAGATGTCTCATTTCCGGGAATTTTATCCATTTTGACTATTTACCTGAAATTGAGTCTTCTCTTGCTCCCTTTGATTTGTTGCACCAAAAAGTTGGAGTTTTGGAGTGAAAAATGATATTGATGAAGTAGGGTTTTTTAGGGTGGTGAGAGTGAGTGTTGAAGAAGAAATGTGACAATGAGGGAGTGATCATGCTGGTTCAAACTATATCAGATGCTTATGTAGATAGATCTACGGAATATTTTGGCGCTAAGTCATTCCGTAGATGTACCTACGCAATAATTCCTGAACTGGATTTATTTGTAGATTTTGTCAACAAACATTAGTTTAAAATGCTTCCGTAGATGCACCTACGGAAAAAAAAATTTAAAAAAATATTTATATTTATGACTGTGCATCTACCGAAGCAGGAGAGATAATTGAAATTGAGAGATTATCTTTTACTTAACTACTTAGTTATTAATAATTATCATAAATGTATAGTAACTTTATTTATTTATTTTTGGTCAAGATAGTAACTTTATTTTACTCATGTAAAGTGTAGTAAGTTGGAAATAATAGAACCTGAATGGGTTGCCGCCATTAATTTGGCCTATTTAGCTGTCAAAACAAGATATTTGTAATTGTTGGATGGATATTAAATTATTTATATTTTAAATTTGACATTTATTTTTTGTCAAAAAAGTTTTTTGACATTTCTTTTATTTAAAAATAAATAAATGTATTTAAATATATTATTTGATCTCAATCTAATGCGGTCAATCCAATTTCTAGGAAATATAGGCTACCAAAACTACTAACTTTGTGAGAGAATTGAAAAAGAAAATTAATGTTACTAAATACAAAGATTTTTGCAAATTTATTTTCAAGAATATGATATTGGAAGTTTTGCATTTTCATTTTTGTTTTAAGTTAATAAGTTATACTAGGATATCTTTTAGAATATGATATGTTATACTAGGACATTTTTGTTTTAAGTTAATAAAGCTATGCTAACTTTTTATCATATTCTTGAGAATTACAAATTTATTGTCAAGAATATGATATTGAAGTCTTGCATTTTCATTTTTGTTTTAAGTTAATAAGTTATTCTAGGATATTTTTTATCCAGTATATTTACTCTTTCAAATTTCATTATTATGACAAACTTATAGATGGGTCAGGATCAAGAGGAGTATCCAGAAGTCCAAAAGATTTTAAGATTAGGTTTGATAGTTTTTAGAGCTTTTTTTTTTTTTTTTCATTTTAAGGATTGTTCCCATATTTTAGTGAAACATCGAAATTACTTTTGAAATATTAAAAAGGAACTTTAGATAGGTTTGTTAAAAATCTTTTGTCAAAAATTAATATGATGGAAATGCACATCTCTATACTATACATAAATGCATCTTTAAAATGTGTTATAATATTCGAACTTTTCAACGACAAATTATTTTTCTGCAGTATCGTGATGCTTTAAAATGCATTAACCATGATCGCAAAATTGAGAGGCTGCAGTAGCTTGATGAGTAGTGGTTTCACGATATGATGCAACTATCAGGGCTGTGAGATTTTGCATGACAGATTATACTACTACTTAACATGGTATGTTGTTAGCGCTCGTTGAGAGATGACACTATGAAACATCATATTTTCATCTTTCGCATGATAAGATATATATCACACTGGATGATGTGGCATACTTGCTGCATCTTCTGATTAGAGAAATATTGTTAAACCACTTTAGGATATCAGAGTTAATGCATTGGAGATTATGGTGGACTTTTTTAGAGGTGACTCAACAGATGTCCTAAAGGCGATCGAAGAGACCCGAGAGTGTAATGTTAGATTTGGATTCCTAAAGAGTAAAGGTGGAAATAAGTCAGACTAATAACAGGAGCGTACGTGCCTAGCAAAATTTGATAAAAAAAATTAAAAGAAAAAAGAGTTGGGAAACAAACACGTTATTTTTAGGATAATAGGTTGTCTCAGGGATGACCTTATGCAAAAGAAACCAGAACCATAGCACATAATCTTAGACCATCTCCAATGGTGCAACCTATTTTTGAGTTTTTTATGGGTCCCACCAGCCATATCATCTCAAAATAATTTATTTAATTTTTATTTTATTGGTGTAATTCTAAAGGGTCCCACAACTTTACCTTATAAATTAATTTGATTGGGTACCACAATTTTTTACTAGTTGCATTGCAATGCAACTCTACTATGACATGGAAAATTATTTTAATATTTAATTATTATATTGATGTCCAGCTGAAGAACTCAAAGAAAAATACTATCATTGGAGATGCTCTTGAAATTTTGAAGGCATCACTCATAAGTAATTGGAAAAATATTGAAAATATAAATTGAGTGGTTAGATATCATTAAAGTTCTAGTGATTGAGGATAAAATTGAATTGTTGTGTATTTTAAATTTTGTTAACTATTTAATTAAAGTATAAATAAATCAAATATAAAAAACATTATGTATAACGTTAGAGATGATTATATGAAATTATTTCCTTTTATTATTATTAACTTTTTTAAATTTGTTTTTATTAAGAGCTTAATTTTTGAAATTAAATTAGGATAATATTTCTAAATTATTAATTATGTGAGACGGTCATGTTCATCTTAAATATAATTTATATATGAAAGGGTAAAGTATACTTAAATTCACTCCATTTAAATTCAATATTTTTCTCTTTTGATGATGAATGGTAAGAGATAATTGCTACAACAAAGAAAAATGTAACACTATAGTCAAAAGCCTTGGCAATTAAAGACTTTGGGGTCTTGTTAGTTATTATAGCACGGCATGAAGTGATGCCTTGACGAGGTCTATTGTTTGTGGAAGACATCTAGAAAATTCGACATCCATGATTTCAGTATCTCACTTAGAATGTTCCCATTCTTTATATTTGAAAAACGTAGACGAGTCAACATCGTGCCATGACTATATTGTTTGCCAAGTGCCTTCAAAGTCTAAAAATTATCATTTAATTAATCGTGTAGTTGTTAATATTGACTAGTGTGGATTCTCGCCTGAATTTTATGCTTTGTGAATAGTTTGATTAACAAGAGAAGGAAATAGAATATGGTAATATAATAATTTAAAAAGTTTTTTTTAGATGGAAGAGGTGATAATTCTAGACTACAAATTTTATTTTTTTTTTTGAGTTTTTGGAATTTGACAAACCTAGTTAGTATTAAAGAAATTGAAAAACACTTTTAAACACCTTGAAATTATGTGATTTATATATGGAGAATTGGCAAGATTGAGAAATACGTGTGGAAAATATGATTTGTTCTTGAGAACATGAGAGACTATTTTTTTTTATAACTTATTTGTAATATATTGTAACTTTTGAAAATATAATGACTCTGAAAATTGCTCTCTTTTCTAGAATAGATCAAATTGGATAAATAAATTCTTTGTGTACTCGTATTTTATCATTTTTTTCCTGATATGGATTTACTTACATTATTTGATAGATTAATTTTTTGCTTGAGGTAATTTAGTTTGTTAGACGCTGGCCTTAGGATCTAGAGGGGGGGGTGAATAGATCGTTCACAGTTTTACGGATTTAAACGACTTTTCAGCGGAAGTGAATTCTGAATCGACTCGCGTCTATTCCGAACCACTATCGAAACGATTATATATGTGTTTAAAAAACCAGTCAAAGACTTGAAGTAAATGATAAGAGTATATGTCGCAGAATCAAGACGTTTCTCTTAATCAAGACGTTTCTCTTATGAAAATCAGATTAACTTTTTGTATGATGGACAATGTTTGCAATGCAGTAAGAGTGATAGAAACAAATATACAAACACTTGGTGATAATGATCAAATTGAAGGTAATTCAATGTGTGATGGATTGTGATGTTTATGAACGAACTTAATTCACAATCTTAACACTCGAATCGTTGATCAATTTGCTATTATAACCAAATATGAACAGAATGTAAATGAAAAAGTAAAAGCGACAAGAACACGATATTTGTTTAGGCAGTTCGTCGATCGTCCTCGCTACGACTACGTCTGCCCCCAATTCCAAATTGAAATTGGGTAATCTTTCATTAATGTTGAAAGTAGTATATACAAAGAAGATAACAAAGCGATAAACGATAAACCAATTATGTCGATCCTTTGAATCTTCTTCCCCCTTAATCTTGAGCCAGATCAAGGTTATCCAAGAGCTTCACTTTGATTCCCTTCTGCAGTGTCTTGATTCCTTGAACTCCCCGTTCCTCAATCGTTACACTCAGCCGAATCCTCAATGAACGCCTTTTGATAAAAACCCCCAAGAACCACCCGTCGTGGAGGACAAAACCCGCAGATTTTATTCACCAACAAACCCCACAAACCTTCACCCACTAGGAATCTTCAATTCCGTTCCATGGACGTTATCGAACTCATCACTAACCCGCAACGCAAGAATGATTATGTGTAATTGTGTTGGAGATGATGAAGAACAAAGATGAGAAGCGTTTGTGTATCTTTCAGTCGTTGGTGTTGCTTGAATAATTACCCTTGCACAATATATATGATTGCATAACAGTTAGAACCAAGAAAAACTGATTTTTGAACTTTCTTGATCAGTTAGGTCGACCACTTGTAGTGCTTAGGTCGACCTAACAGAGCTTGCAGAATTTTGCTCCCAGTTAGGTCGACCTGTTGAAGGAGTAGGTCGACCAGAATCCTCTTCTGATGCATTCTGGGGACATTTTCACAGATTAGGTCGACCTAGTTGATGTGTAGGTCGACCTAACAGGCTGGTATGTAAAATTCATCAATTTAGGTCGACCTAAATGATGTGTGGGTCGACCTAGCAGGAGTATATGAATTTTTCTCCATTTTAGGTCGACCTGGGTTGATGGTAGGTCGACCTAACTGCTGTTTTTCTGCATTCTTTTTGTTTAGCTTGTGTTGAGTCAACCTTTATGCATAGTAGATCATCCTGTGCTTTCATGAGTGATTAAATGCTTTGCTTTTCCGATTCCTCCTTGTTGTTTGGATGCTGATTCCTCCTTGTTGTTTGGATGCTCATTTGAGTTTGCCATAAATCAAAAACATCTTAGAGTGTGATCCTGTATTCACATACTCCCCCTTTTTGATGATGGCAAACCAATAGTCAAAAGCTTTGGTAGTAAGTGACACAGGCTCAACAAGGCTCCCCCGTACATCCAGCATCTATTTCTCAACCAAGCAATCTCTCCACAAAGCTCCCCCGTACACTCAGCATCTATTGTATCTATCTCCCCCTTTGACAACATCAAAAAGAGAAACAAAGAGAACAGAGTAGGAGAGTAACAAGAGAAATAAAGAATACCGGTAGTCATAGAGATAGATAACATGTAAATGGTGAAATCATAAGAACTAATCATGTTTTAAAGAAAGCCAACAACATACATAGTAGTTCAAGAGATTAATAAAAGAAAACAGAGAGTACTACATCATATAATGTTTTTAACAACAGAAAAAAAACTTAATGGCATGAAATGCAATGAAATGATGATATGATAAACAATATGTCCTAACGCCTGCCCCTTCTTCCTCTTCCTCTTTGAAATGTATGAGGTCGATCTTCTTCAACCTGTTCCAACAAATCCAGCACAGACATGTTAAGAGTGTTGAAGCTTTGGCTTATGTTAGCATGGCGATGCAATGCCGTTTCCTCAAACTGATTCTGCCTCAATATGGAGTTGGATGCAAACGTTTCAAAATCGTTCCTTTGTTCCTGAACCAAGCCGTACAAAGATTGGTATTGACGTTGTTGTTCCTCATATCTATCTTGTTGAAGCTGCTGCATTGTTTGAAATTGAAGCTGTTGAGTTTCAAAGTTCTGCTGTTGTTGAAGTTGCATAGTTTCAAGCATAGATATTATGTTGGATTGATCAGGAGGAGGTGGAGCAGTGTATCCCCAAGGAATTTCTTCCTGTTGAGACGGAACATATTGCCAATTTGGATCCGTGTCATGAGCTATGTCTTCCATGGTTTGATCCTCATCATTTGTTATTTCTTGATCGTTTCCCTCTTCCTCATTTCCTACATTGTTTCCAAACTCCGTAGGATCATCATAGTTGTAGATAACCTTCCCTGTTCCTTTTTGAATGAGATAATAGGTTTTCCTAACAGGATTCCAATGATATCCCATAAGAGTCAAGGTGGTTTGTGAGAATTCTTGGGATTGATGTATGCGAGTGTAGTGTAAGTGATCAAGTCGCATACCAAAGTGATTGACAATTGTTTGAATGATTGAACCATAACACAGGGCTGTAGTTTTCTGTTTGACCTCATGAAACTTAGCAGCTAGGAAGTGAGGCCAGTGTAAACGCGTTCTATTTTGCAGCAGATACATGAGCACCACTTCATTTCTTTCAATTCTCGAATATCCTCCTGCCCTTGGTCGAATGATTCTTGAGATTACCCAATTCAAGAGCCTAGGATCTTGCTTCAAATGACCAGCTGTTATTGTTTCATTTGATCTGTCAAATACGGAAGGATCTTTGAGGATTGACTTCATGTAGGCCTCATGGTCATAGTTTCCCGGTACATCCCCGTCTACCATACGGAGTTCATCACCAACGATTGTCAGACCAAAGATACTAATCCAGACCCGTTTGTCAACAACATGCGACCTAGATCCCATTTTGAAACGGAAATTACAACCGTCCCCTTTTGTAAATCCTGCATAGAAAGCCCTAACGGTATTTTCACAGTACGGGGTATCACATTGCACTAAGGGATGAATATTTTGATGTTCAATTAACGCAGCGACATCAGGGATATGCATGTTTTCGACAAGATTTGGATCATAAGTATATTGCTTAACAATTTTCCTTTTCATCTGCCACTTCTCAAAGTTTTCTCTACAATCAGGATGAACAAGAGCACTTACCGGTTGAGATGATGAACTGGAAGCAATTTCCTTTCCTTTTCTTGATTTTGGAGGCATGGTTGGAGATGCTTTGAGTGAGAGAGGGATGATATTTTGACAATTTTGAGTTTGAGGAATTAGGGTTAGCCGTACCAAAAGAGATGAGAATGAGAGGGAATGCAAGAATGGAATGTTTTGAATGAATGATATTGGGTCGGGTCGACCTAACAGACCCAAATATGGAAAAATTAACGCAGTAGGTCGACCTAAAGTGAAGCTGGGTCGACCTAACAGAAGTAACAAAACAAATGACCAAATTAGGTCGACCTAAATTGTGAGTAGGTCGACGCAACTGGACCTTTTTAGTTTTTTCTAAAGAAGCTTCTTATGTAGGTCGACTCAAATACAGAGTAGGTCGACCTAAGTTTCTTTCAATGATGAAAATGCCTTAGAAATGTTTCTATATGATGTATTTTTGTTTTGTCATTTGCTTGAATGCACAACCATTGTATGTTATGAATGAAAATGATGAACACATATACATAAGTATTTGAGAAGAGTAGATAAGAGCACATGAAGTCACTATAAGCATGTTAATTGATAGCATATTATAGCATCAATAAAATTTTTGGAAGTGAACAATAAACATGTTACCGCTTTCTCAATATGTAGGTGTTTTGTCATCATTGTGTGGAGTCTTCTTGTCAGTGTGCCATACTCCTAGATTTGATGATGAATTGTTTTGATGGAATGTTTCACAGGTTGATTTTTGCGAAAAACTTATCTAGTATCGATTACTCGATGTTCTCCCGGATGCGGGACATAGTCCCAAACAATATTCTGCTAAGAATAGGTTTAAAATCTCTTTGCAATGCAACTTGCCAATTTGCACATCAAGTACTGCGTCCTATGTGTTTTTCGGAATATCTGTATTTGTAATGTATCTCATACATTTGCGATGGCCAGGACACCTACATTTCCTTTGCCAAGTATGGTTCTTCAATCTGTCTTCATAGATGACATACCAAGATTGGTATGTCTTCCTTTATGTGTCTTGAGCACCAGCTGTCAAGGAACCACCACCGTTCGGCGATGTCAAGACACTTTTCCTGCGAGATTAAATTAGATTGGAAGGTCCCCAATCTTCATTGGGTCCTGGATGGTGAGTACACAATTTGTTGCACTTAGGCAACCATTGAAATACTCCTTTAGGAACTAAAATTCTCCTAAATTTGCATTTTTCAATGGTATGTCCCTTTTTGCAACAATAATGACAGGTAATATGATGAGAATATGGAGTTTTGCTAGTTGATACTTTTGGTACAAAAGTGTATTTACTATATAAAGGAGTATACGATCTTTTGAACTTGTTTGGATCAACCGCAAAAGTCACTTTTGGTTGTAGAGCCTTGTCTAACTTGGCTTTTAGATCTCTCACTTCTTTTTGCCAAATGTGACATGTCTCACAACCAAACCATGATGTAGGATCTATTTCAACTTTGTCCTTTTGAATGTCTAACATAGATTGTTTTAAAGCTTCCATATCCTTTTCGGTTTTCTCAACTTTTGATTCAAGATATGAAAATATTTTCTTATTTGAGGCCAAAAGTTTGAAAGCTTTAATTGCATCTCTATGTAATTCTTCAAAAGCAAGTTTTAGTTGAGAATGAGATACCTTATCTACGAGTTCAGGTTTAAGATGACTTACAGCTTTCTTTTTCTTGTTTTGATGAGCCATGAAACATAGGTTTGCTGATTCTTCTTCATCGCTTGATGAGCTTTCACTAGATGAATCACTTTCCCATGCTATGTAAGCTCTTTTAGATTTGTTATGACCTTTGCTTTGGTTCTTCTCCTTTTCTTTCTTAAGATATGGACAATCCGGTTTGTAGTGACCGGCTTTCCCACAATTGAAGCAAAGACCTTTGATCTTTCCTTTGTTGTCGTCATCTTGTTTGAACATGTTTGATTGCTTTCTATAGTTGATCAAGCCTTTGTCGGAATGTTTTGCTCCATTTTTCTTTAGATATTTGTTGTATCTTCGCACAAACAGTCCCATTTCCTCATCATCGGAGTCTTCGTCATCACTTGTGTCACTATCCTTTGGCTCTCGTTTTGAGGTCTTGGAGCTCGAAGCTTTTAGAGCTATTGACTTCTTCTCTACCTCTTTCTCCATGTTCTTTTCTTTCTTCGTCCTCTTCTCATGCATGTCAAGGCATTTAAGATGCTGTTCATGTTCCTCTAGTTTACCAAAAAGAGTGGTAATGTCTAAAGTGTTGAGATCATTTGCTTCCTTAATTGCTGTAACTTTGGGTTGCCATTCCCTGTTCAAACATCTTAAGATTTTGTTAGTAGCAACTGCATTGGAAACAGGTCTATCAAGAGAATTTAATCGATTTTTCAGATGAACGAATCTCTTCTGCATGTTTTCGATGGATTCACCATCTTCCATGTGGAAGAGTTCGAACTCTTGAGTTAACGTATTGATCCTAGCTAGTTTGACATCATCCGTTCCCTCGTGGGCAACTTGCAATGTGTCCCACATAGCTTTAGCTGATCTACAATGGGAAACGCGATAGTATTCATCAACTCCTAGAGCTGAGATTAGAATGTTTCTCGCTTTCCAATCGTATGCATATCTCTTTTCATCTTCAGCATTCCAAGTATCTTCTGGTTTTGGAACAACTGCACCAGCTGCATTTGTCATGGTGATCTGAAATGGACCATTGACAATAGCTGTCCAGATGTTCCTATCAATTGCATTGATATGGACACACATACAATCCTTCCAATAGCCGTAGTTTTCGCCGTTGAAAACTGGAGCTCTATTATGAGCCCCTTTAGGTCCGGAAGCCATCTTTCCAATAAGTGTTTCACGTAGCACGGAATAAACCAGGGCTCTTGATGCCACTTGTTAGACGCTGGCCTTAGGATCTAGAGGGGGGGTGAATAGATCGTTCACAGTTTTACGGATTTAAACGACTTTTCAGCGGAAGTGAATTCTGAATCGACTCGCGTCTATTCCGAACCACTATCGAAACGATTATATATGTGTTTAAAAAACCAGTCAAAGACTTGAAGTAAATGATAAGAGTATATGTCGCAGAATCAAGACGTTTCTCTTAATCAAGACGTTTCTCTTATGAAAATCAGATTAACTTTTTGTATGATGGACAATGTTTGCAATGCAGTAAGAGTGATAGAAACAAATATACAAACACTTGGTGATAATGATCAAATTGAAGGTAATTCAATGTGTGATGGATTGTGATGTTTATGAACGAACTTAATTCACAATCTTAACACTCGAATCGTTGATCAATTTGCTATTATAACCAAATATGAACAAAATGTAAATGAAAAAGTAAAAGCAACAAGAACACGATATTTGTTTAGGCAGTTCGTCGATCGTCCTCGCTACGACTACGTCTGCCCCCAATTCCAAATTGAAATTGGGTAATCTTTCATTAATGTTGAAAGTAGTATATACAAAGAAGATAACAAAGCGATAAACGATAAACCAATTATGTCGATCCTTTGAATCTTCTTCCCCCTTAATCTTGAGCCAGATCAAGGTTATCCAAGAGCTTCACTTTGATTCCCTTCTGCAGTGTCTTGATTCCTTGAACTCCCTGTTCCTCAATCGTTACACTCAGCCGAATCCTCAATGAACGCCTCTTGATAAAAACCCCCAAGAACCACCCGTCGTGGAGGACAAAACCCGCAGATTTTATTCACCAACAAACCCCACAAACCTTCACCCACTAGGAATCTTCAATTCCGTTCCATGGACGTTATCGAACTCATCACTAACCCGCAACGCAAGAATGATTATGTGTAATTGTGTTGGAGATGATGAAGAACGAAGATGAGAAGCGTTTGTGTATCTTTCAGTCGTTGGTGTTGCTTGAATAATTACCCTTGCACAATATATATGATTGCATAACAGTTAGAACCAAGAAAAACTGATTTTTGAACTTTCTTGATCAGTTAGGTCGACCACTTGTAGTGCTTAGGTCGACCTAACAGAGCTTGCAGAATTTTGCTCCCAGTTAGGTCGACCTGTTGAAGGAGTAGGTCGACCAGAATCCTCTTCTGATGCATTCTGGGGACATTTTCACAGATTAGGTCGACCTAGTTGATGTGTAGGTCGACCTAACAGGCTGGTATGTAAAATTCATCAATTTAGGTCGACCTAAATGATGTGTGGGTCGACCTAGCAGGAGTATATGAATTTTTCTCCATTTTAGGTCGACCTGGGTTGATGGTAGGTCGACCTAACTGCTGTTTTTCTGCATTCTTTTTGTTTAGCTTGTGTTGAGTCAACCTTTATGCATAGTAGATCATCCCGTGCTTTCATGAGTGATTAAATGCTTTGCTTTTCCGATTCCTCCTTGTTGTTTGGATGCTGATTCCTCCTTGTTGTTTGGATGCTCATTTGAGTTTGCCATAAATCAAAAACATCTTAGAGTGTGATCCTGTATTCACAATTTAGTATGATTGTCTTTATTCTTTGTCCCACACATCATTATTCTGGACGTGGTTGATATATTATAAGATTTCACAACGATAAGGTTTGGTGTGGTTAAACCTTTTAAGTTCACAACAAGTGACGATCGTCGTGGGGGCAAAGGGATTAAACTTTCAAGTGTGCACCATAGGTTTTAAATAAGAGATTGATCATTTTTCCGTAGACAACAATTTTGGATTTGGGAAAGCGAAGATGCCGACAATGTTAACTCAACAGAAGTGTGTAGAAACATTTGAGGGTGAGGCTTCGATGTCTCTACATATAACGTAAGCAGAGAAGAATGGGATGGTGAATAAAGTCAGGAATGTCATTATCTTATGTCTTAGGGATAAAGTTTTAAGAGAACTCGTCAGAGAGAAGATTACGACTTCGATGTGAGCAAAGCTTGAATAATTGTATATGACGAAATCTTTGGATCACATGTTGGTTTGAAACAACTACTCTACTCATTTAGAATGATATAAAATAAATCCATAGTGGATATTATTTTATATAATTTCATTAGATCTTTGATAAACTAGAGAATTTGGAGGTAGAGATTGATGACGAAGACAAAAATCTACACTTATTAAGCGCATTATCCATATTCTTTAAGCACTTCACATGGAGAATTAACATCAATTGGATGTAAACAATGCCTTATACATGGAGAATTATTTGAGAATGTCTACATGTCAGTTCCACGGGGTGTCACCAGTCCTAAACCAAATCAAGTGTGCAAATTATTGAAGTCAGTGTATGGATTGAGACAAACAAGTAGAAAATGGTATGAGAAACTAATTAGTTTCCTCATTTATCAAGGCTATAAACATTCCAACTCTGACCACTCTCTCTTTACACTTCACGCTAATTCATATTTCACTGCTTTGCTAGTATATGTGGATGATATCATACTAGCAGGTGATTCCATAGATGAAATCAATAGGGTGAAGGCTACACTTTGACACTGGATTCAAAATCAAAGATCTTGTTTGGCTAAAATGTTTCCTAGGCATAGAGGCAACACACTCCAAAATTGGTATTAACATATGCCAAAAGAAATATTATTTAGATTTGTTGAAAGACACTTGTCTCCTTGCTTCTAATCCAGCCAAAACTCCTCTTGACCCATCTGTCAAACTCCATCAAGATACAAGTGCACCCTCTGAAGACATACTCAGTTATAGAAGTCTGGTTGGAAAATTGCTTTACCTCATAACTACTCGACCTGGTATAACTTTTGTAACTCAACAACTAAGTCAGTTCCTTGCCTCACCAACCACTGCACATTATGACACAACTTGCAGAGTTGAAATACTTGAAGGGTTTGTAGGATAGAAAAACACTTAGAAAGGGGGGGTTTGAATAAGTGTGACTTTAAAAATTTGTAAGATAAAAACAATGAACACAATTATTTTTATCCTGGTTCGTTGTTAACGAAACTACTCCAGTCCACCCCCCTTAGAGTGATTTACCTCAACTGAGGATTTAATCCACTAATCCAACTGATTACAATGGTTATCCACTTAGAAAACTTCTAAGTCTTCTAGAGTATACAGATCACAACTTGATCACTCTAGGAAATCACCACTTAGAAAACTTCTAAGTCTTCTAGAGTATACAGATCACAACTTGATCACTCTAGGAATCTTTTACAAACAATGTAAAATAATGTTTACAAGAGTATAGATTGCTTCTTATAAAGCTATAATCACAACAGTGATATTTCTCTTAAGTTCTAAGCTTAACACTCACTAGATATTACAAGAGTTTGTGAGGTTGAAGATGAAGTTCGTGAGCTTTGATTTTGACAGCGTTTTGGTATTTTGCGCAAGTGTTCTCTATTCTGCTTCTAATCAGAACTTCTATATATAGGCGTTGAGAGAAGATGACCGTTGGGTTGCATTTAATGTTTTGCGTGAATAGTACAACACCGCATTTAATGTTTCACACTTTTGTCAACTACCTCGAGCCATGCTTTTGCTGCTTTTACTGACTTTGCCTTTTGTAGCTTCTAACGTTCCTTTTGTCAGTTAGAGATTAGACTTAATAGCCTGTCATCTTGTACTTGCTTCTGAACTCAAATTTGTAGATAACAATGTTTGAATATCAGAGTCAACCAGCTTGGTGCAGAGCATCTTCTTGTCTTCTGACTTTGAAGAGCTTGAGCGTGATACCATTCAGAACTTAAGTGCTTCTGCTTCTGACTTCATGTTCTTCTGATGCTTCATAGTCCATGCTCTGATTCTGCTTGACCATCTTCTGATGTCTTGCCAGAGCATGTTCTGATGTAGCCGTCCAGAACCTTCCTAGTCAGTGCTTCTGAGCGCTGATTTGTGCATACTCTTTATGTATTTCCTGAAATGGAAAATGCAAAGGATTAGAATACCACATTGTCTTATACAAAATTCATATATAATGTTATCATCAAAACATAGAATATTGATCAGAACAAATCTTGTTCTAACATGGTTCACTTGGGAGAGGATGATTGTTCATAAGAGACTCAAACATCCAACTCCATGGTATCACTAATGTCGATTGGGCTGGATATTTGGTCACAAGGAGATCCACCTCAAGCTACTGCTTATTCATTGACTCTTCATTGATTTCTTGGAGAGCTAAAAAACAACAGATTATATCTCAAAGTTCATCTGAAACTGAATATCGGATACTGTCCTTTGTGAGTTATGAGTTTCGATGGCTTATCTATCTATTGCACGATTTAGGTGTTTAATGCAACAAACCACTGGTACTAAACTGTAAGAATCAAAGCGCCATCCATATTGCAGCAAATCTAACTTTTTGATCATAATAACTAAGTGTAGGTTCACTATAGAGGATTACATCTAAGCATAAATTAGTTGAAATTATGTTAAAGGTTGTTAGAACTTCATCCTTTATATAAGCTCACATATAATTTGAGAAGAATTAATGGTCAAGATTTAGAGTAAGTTATAATAACTTACTTCAGGAGTAAATATAACCCTCCTATATATATATATATATATATATATATATATATATATATATATATATATATATATATATATATATATATATATATATATATATATATATATATATATATATATATTGTGTCGCTTAACACAATAAATATAATTTTTAAAAGGATGAATTTTATCATCTAAAATAACATAACAGGGCAGTATGTTATCCTTTTAACTGTTATTTCTGTTTATCTTACTCCATCAAAGATTAAATATATTTATTTATTTGGAAATTTTTTAATAATAAATAATTTAATTGATTTGAATTGAGACTAATCACAACTTTGTAAAATTATAGAAAATTGTAGGCAAAATACCCTTTTTTGTCCCTTAACTTTACCTCGGGGTCCATTTTGGTCCTTTAATTTTTAAAAAGTTCAAATAGACCCCTTATCTATTCAAAAGGTGGCACGTTAGTCCTTTCTAAGGACACTCTAGTAAAGGAAAAGCTTGCTAAACCACTAAGTCAGGCTCGGTTTTGTTGATTTAATTTCCTTCTGTAACTACTTAATTAAAGACTACAACCATTTTATATCGTTCACCTTACAAAATCTTGACTATTATTTTTATTATTATTATTATTATTATTATTATTATTATTATTACTATTATTACTATTATTACTATTATTAGAATTTTGGAATAATAATAAATGGCTGCAATATTATTACTATTATTATTATTAGTATTATTATTATTATTAATATTATTAATATCATTAGAATTGTGGAATAATAATAAATGGCGGTAGTATTATTAATATTATTATTAGTATTATTACTTTTATTATTATTATTATTATTATTATTAGTCTTATTATTTCTATTATTATTACTATTTTAATTATTAATTGTTATTATTATTATTATTATTATTACTATTATTTTTTTTATTATTATTATCATTATTATTATTACTATTATTATTATCATTATTATTATTATTAGTATTACTAGAATTTTGGAATAATAATAAATCGCTGCCGTATTATTTCTATTATTATTATTATTAGTATTATTATTAATATTATTACAATTATTATTATTATTAGTATTATTACTATTGTTATTTTTATTGTTATTTTTAGTATTATTATTGTTAATATTATTATTATTATAGTATTATTATTATTAATATTATTATTATTATTATTATTATTATTATTATTATTATTATAAGTATTATTGTTACTAGTAGTATTATTAGAATTGTGGAATAATAATAAATGGCTACATTATTATTATTATTATTATTATTATTATTATTATTATTATTATTATTATTATTGCTGAAGTAGTTAAATACATAGCTGCAGAACGAATGAAATTCAACAAAAATGAGCATAGCCTAGTGGTATTGCAAGTTTTTCTTTAACATAGGTGTCCTTAGTTCGAATCTTGGTGTGGTTAAAATTTTTGAATATTTTCTGTTCTTTGGGAACAGCGTATGCCACGTAACCTGCCACGCGTGCAAAAGATGTACAAGTCAAACGCCACGTATACACTGTTTAACGTACGTAACCTGCCACGCGTGCAAAAGATTTACAAGTCAAACGCCACGTATACACTGTTTAACGTCAAACAGACGGCTAACGTGAGGTAAAGTTAAGGGACGAAAAAGGGTATTTTGCCAAAATTGTATATATTTCTCTCAACAGTGTAATTTTTAAAATTATTCGAACACATCCTATATGTTTGTTCAAATAATAATATCAAATAGTACATTTGTCCGTGATCATAGAATTATAGTTAACGTTCCATATATAAGAAACTTAAGTTGAACATTGAATAGTCAGATCCAAAAACCGACTTCAAATAACACACACTGCACATACAATGTTAACAACAACCAAATCCTGAAACCAACCAAACAAACATCAACTGAAAAATGAAAACTTTCAAACCCCTTCACCACTTATCCACTCTCTTCTTCTTCTTCCTCTTCCTCCCCTTCCTCAACTCCCAAACTACAAGACAAGAAAACAACACAGGCTTCACCTGTAACAACAACAACAACAGCAGCAAAAACCAAACAAACACCTATCCATGCCAAACCTACGCATTCTACCGAGCAACCTCCCCAAACTACCTCGACCTCGCCACAATCTCCGACCTCTTCTCCCTCAGCCGCTTATCCATCTCTAAACCCTCCAACATCTCTTCCCCTTCCACCCCTTTACTCCCCAACCAACCCCTCCTCATCCCCATCACCTGTTCCTGCAACTTCATCAACACCACCTTCGGTTCCATCTCTTACTCCAACATCACCTACACCATCAAACCAAAAGACACTTTTTTCATTGTCTCAACCATAAACTACCAGAATCTCACCACCTACCCTTCCGTTGAAGTCGTTAACCCGAATCTCGTTGCTACTAATCTCTCAATCGGTGATAACGCTGTTTTTCCTATCTTCTGCAAGTGTCCTGATAGAACCAGAAACAGTTCCAGTTTCATGATTTCTTATGTTGTTCAGCCTTCTGATAATGTTTCATCTATTGCTTTGATGTTTGGAGCTTCTGAAAAGTCTATAACTGATGTTAATGGTGAGAAATTATATGATTATGATACTATTTTTGTTCCTGTTACTAAATTACCTGTTTTGAAACAACCTAGTACTGCTGTTGTTCCTTCTCCGGCGCCGAGTCGGAATTCTAATGATGTTGGTGGTGGTGATGGTGGTGATGATAAGAGTGGGATTGTTAGAGGGTTGGCTATTGGGTTGGGGATTTTAGGGTTTTTGTTGATTTTGATTTTGGGGATTTGGTTATACAGAGAGATTCTGTTTAAGAAGGAAGAGAAAGAGAAAAATTTGTATTTTGGAGAGAAAGGGAAAAAGGGGGAGGATTATAAGAAGAAGGGGATGGATGTGAATTTCATGGCTAATGTGTCTGATTGTTTGGATAAGTATAGGGTTTTTGGATTTGATGAATTGGTGGAAGCTACGGATGGGTTTGATGAAAGTTTTTTGATTCAAGGGTGTGTTTATAAAGGTGAGATTGATGGACAGGTTTATGCTATTAAGAAGATGAAGTGGAATGCTTATGAAGAGCTCAAAATTTTGCAGAAGGTAATGATCATTTGCCTTTGTATTTTACATTTCTTGGACTTGCAATTGTATCTACTAGTCATTATTTTGCAAATAGTTTAATTTTGATACCAGTAAATGTCAACAAAATGCATCCATAAGTTTTAGGTCATCACAAATGTTGATATAGTTAGTGTTCCGCGGTGGAACCCGAAATGGGTAACGAAGTGTTGTTGCGGCGGAGTAAGTTTTTGATATGGTGGAGAGGGGACGTCCAAGCCATTGAAAAGTGGCGTGAGTAAATTACGATTAGAACATAACTTTGATCTTGTGCGAGGTCCCTTATATATGATGAGCTGTTAGAGATCGCCTTGCTTTTCGGAGTGAGGTCCCTTATGTATGATGAGTGATTAGAGATCGCCTTGCTTTTTGGATTGGTGTGTGGGGAATCGTTGGCTGACATCCAACGACGAAGGACAAACCATGGTGTGGATCGAATACGTGTTTGGAAGTCGCGCGTGCATAGTGCCTTCAGCACCTTATGACTTTGGATTAATGAGTGGACCTTTCCGTTATTGGGCCTTTGTCTGGCCTAGAACAGTTAGGTTGAACATCATCACGCGACTCGAGTTCAAACACAAGATATCTAGGTGTTGTGTGAGTTTTAAATTAAATTCCAAATATTTAGTTGAGGAATTTAATAACTTAATGTTGATGAGCAATGAGATGATATTGAGTGAAGTGACTTTTTTTAGTGAATGGTCAACTAAACTTATGATATTAAATGTTTGAAAGGTGTCTCCCTGCCCAACTTGTTTGTCGTACTAGTACATTTTAGAATTAAAACTGACAAATAAATAAAGCCTCTAATACTTGTTAGGATATAGTACTCATTGTTCATTATGGCTAATAGAAACAACACAAATCATATAATTATGTCATGCTCATTTATTCGTACATCATTCAAAGGTTCAAACTATATTTAATTAATCAATAGAAGAACACCACTTGTGAAAAAATATATAATTTTTGTAACCTTATCAAACTAATGGAATAAACCTCTAGATTCCTAGATAATGCTCCATTATTCTAACATTAGTCATTATTTAATGATAGTGGAACTATCCTCAAAAAGTTTTATTTCTTAATCATTCCTTAGTCATGATTTTCGAACTTGACTTTTTTTATAGTAGAGTTGAATAACAAAGTATTATTATGTATTGAAGGTAAACCATGGGAATTTGGTGAAGTTGGAAGGATTCTGCATAGAACCAGAAGAATCAAATTGCTATTTAGTCTATGAATATGTTGAAAATGGATCTCTCTACTCATGGTTACATGAAGACAAAAATGAAAAGTTGAATTGGGTAAGAAGACTAAGAATAGCCATTGACATAGCCAATGGTTTATTATACATTCATGAACACACAAGACCAAAAGTTGTACACAAAGACATTAAAAGTAGCAACATACTCTTGGACTCAAACATGCGAGCTAAAATTGCGAATTTCGGTCTTGCGAAGAGCGGAATAAATGCTATTACAATGCACATTGTAGGAACACAAGGGTACATTTCACCCGAATATCTAACCGACGGTGTCGTGTCGACAAAGATGGATGTGTTTTCCTTTGGTGTTGTGTTGTTGGAGTTGATTTCTGGGAAGGAAGTGATCGATGAGGAGGGAAATGTTTTGTGGGCTAGGGCTATAAAAACATTTGAAGTGAAAAGTGAACAAGAAAAAGCTAAGAGACTTAAGGAATGGTTGGATGAAGCTATTTTGAAAGAGACATGTTCAATGGAAAGTTTGATGGGTGTACTTAGTGTTGCTATTGCTTGCTTGCATAGAGATCCATCAAAGAGACCTAGTATTATAGATATTGTTTATTCACTTACTAAATGCGAAGAGAATGGATTTGAGCTATCTGATGATGGGTTTGGTACACAAAAATTGGTGGCTAGGTGAACTAGGTTATTTATTGTGTTGGTCTATTTGGTTTTAAGAGTTAGTTTAAGAGTGTGATCGTTAGAATAAATTAATTTTAAGGTGGTCATTATAGATGTATGTGATATGTGTGATTGCTATTGTTCATTGTTAATATTACTATGAGATGCATGAATTTTGTGATGGCTATTAATGAGGCGAGAGACTCATCCTATGTGAGAAGATATTGGTTCCTAGTGAACATTTTTGTTTGTGACATGCCTAACATTTAAGAGGCAACGATCATACCCTTACCACCAACAAAATTCCATTTTTGAATATACGTAACTAAAATTAAAAATTCTCACACCCTTGTATTATTTCAAATTAAATTTCATAAAACTTGTGAAAAAACTATTTTAAAAAAATGTAAAAAACTTGTGAAAATAAATGACAGCCACATTAAATAGTCATCACTATTAGAAGTAACTAACTTCCACTTTTTAAGTTAATTTAGTTAGTTTTTTTGTTGCTTATTTCTTGGGCTTGGATTGTCCTTCATTGAAGGCCCAATTGCTTTATAAAGCATTGGGCTCTTCCCTTTGTAATTCAATTCATTGATTCAATAAATATTTTTGGTCCAATGCTCGAAGAATTCAATGCTCTGCACCAACTGCAACAAAACGAATCACGCAGTGGAAACATGTTATTTCAAGCATGGTTTTCCACCATGATATCGAAGCAAGAACACAAAATCATCTTCGAAGCCCAAGTTCACACATAATCCAGAAAAAGATGGTGTCATTTTCAAGGAGGATTATCAACAATGACTTCTTCTTCTTCTTCAACAATCAAAGAAGGCACACCTTTGCAAGATCCTACTGCATACAAAAGATTTATTGGACAACTCATATATTTGCTGAACACAAAACCTGACATTTCATACTTTATCCAACAACTCTGCCAACATATGATTTATCCTACCAACATTCCCTATAATGCATCCATTAGAATGCTACACTATCTTAAGTCCTCTCCAGGTCAAGGACTATTTTTTCCAAGCTACTCATATTTACAACTCAAAGCTTTCTCATATTCAAACTGGGCTACATGTTCAGACACTCCTAAATCAATCACGGGCTTCTACATCTACCTAGGAGATTCACTAATTTCCTGAAAACTAAAGAAGCAAGCAACTATGTCTAACAACTCCACTGAAGTAGAGTACAAAGCCATGACCTCTACAATTTGTGAACTTCAATGGTTAACAAACATCCTTAAGGAACTTCACATTTTTTTCATGGAACCGACTCTCATCTATTGTGACAATGCTTTTGCCCGACACATTGCAAGTAACTCTTCCTTCCATGAGCACTGAGCTTTTAAGGTGTAAAGAATGACCCCCCCTTTTATCTCTCATTGGGGAAAGGTATTTATAGAGGTCTCTTAGGTCTAAGGTTAAGAGAAGTAACTTCCCCCACTACTAGATCATGGGGAGGAAAGATTTATTCCTCTTTTGACACATTCTTTTGGTATGTTATAGTAGGACACATAATTTCCACTTTTTCTAGCCGAGTGGAAAATAGTCCATGTATACTAAGCCTAATAGGGTGACTTCATGGCCCATTTTGGGCGACATCATTGACCTATTTTGGGTGACTGGGGTCTTCGATAGAGGACTCGCCTCTCGTCCATTTGTTGGCCTCCCCCGCCTTTACATAATTTGTCCTCTCTTGTGGTTCAGTAAAAATATAACACTACATAATAATTTTGAATAATTGAATCTGAAACTGAGTTAATTAGTCAAAAATGTTTCATGTGATTACTTTTTTCCCAAGCTTCTCGATTTAGATCATCTTACTTACATCATCAAAATCTAAGATTAGCATGAAACCATCAATAATTACAATTTTATTCTTTATACATATAGTTTGACGCATTGACCAGCTCTAAGCTGGACAATTCAAGCCATTAAATTGTTGTCACTGTCAAAAAGTTAGGAACTAGCATCAACAAGAGACACAAAATCAAATTGCGGCTAAATTGGTAGAGGTGGAGGAGGACGAGGTGCCATGGATGAATGAAAGAAAATGAAGAAAACCACATTTTCTAGAGAATAAATGCATAATGTAAAAAGTTATGATACTTATATTGTTAATCAATCTTACGGTAAGAATTTAGATATTTCAATATTTGAAGTGATGTTGGAAAGATTTATTTTTTTAATAATCAAGTTTTTTTTTTAAAAATACCAAACAAATTTATATTTAAATTTTTTTCTATTAACTATGTTTGGGGATATTTTTCACGTGGGCGTCATCCCACATGACGCCTCTATTTCTTTTAAATTTTATTTCAATTATTTGCGGATTTAGTATTACCTGCAGATTTATCTGAAAATTTACCTACAAAAATATTTAATATTTGGTCTCTAGATAAATAGGCATATTATTTGACTTCCGGTCTGTTATTTGATTGGTTGTGTGGTTTTAGGCAAGACACGTTGAATGGAAGCAAATATTGCTTCATGTGGATTATATGGGTCAACTCAAATGCTAAACCCAATTTTCAACCCACAGCTTTACCGAAAAAACAGAGTCAACTTCCATCTCCTAAATCAAAAAAAGTATATGATTTATATATGAAATTTAGTATTCAACATTTCTACATAAATGAATTCAAATTTAAATCATTTTACATTCAACTTATTTTTAACTAAATCAATTTATTTGAAATTAAATTTTATCAACACGGAATCAAACACATTTAAATCTTCAACAAAATCGAATAGTAATTCCATTACAAATGGTTGGTGTATCAACAAGGGGAAAATATCCTTTATTGTTATTTTTGAATTTTTTTTTGACAAAATATAAAAGCTTAAATCATCAAATATTAGGGACTAATAAGTGTTAACTCTATTATTTTTTCTGTAAAAAAAAACTCTGTATTTAATTTCTCTATATTGATACAAAACAAACCACTTTGCCCTTCTAATTCTAATTCTTTTGAATTACTATAGTATACAAAGTTGTATATATGAAAATTTCTATGAAATTCTTATTAAAAATGTTCATTGGAAATAACAAACAATAGCATATAGCATCTGATCAAGATGCTATCAGATGCTAAAATAACCAGAAAAATATGTTGACAAAGTTTATGTAGAAAAAATCTTGTTCCATCTCCATTCCAAATCCAGATTGGCATGGTGGTTTTCTTCAACACCAAAACTATTTTCTTGCACATGCTCCTCTCACTCATCAAATCATATAGATATAGTAAAAACTCAATGGTTTCTCATACACCACAACCCAAACCTTTAGCTTCTGCCCCTTTCATGATTCTTAGCCTTTTGCAGGAAGTCACAAACATGCTGCGAATAAAATAAAGTACTATTAGTTTGTGTGTTAATAATTTTATATGTAGACTAAGAGACATTAGGTCAAAATTGATCCTCTGCAGTTAAACTTATAGTGCATCCGATTATCTGATGCACTGTAAAATCGACTGCAGAGGTTGTAAATAGGTGAATCATAGACATAAGCACGCAAAAGTAACACAAAAAAAGTAAGAGAACTTACTCCCATGGAACATCTCCGACTAACATCCAATCACCATCCTTGTCTTCATAAGTTGGTGCAAATTCAGATCCCTTATAACCTTCTCTTTCAGAATACTCACCTGAAATAACAAAATCCAGATTCATTTCAACAACTACAAAAAAAATTGTTTCATAAACTAGCTTCACCGCAATAAAACTACGCCCTAGTCTATAGTTCTGTTTGAAAAAAATAGGAGATAACTGATAAACTAACTTATAACAGATAACTTAAACTAGTCTATAGTTATGTTTGGAAAATAAATTGCGGATAATTGATAAACTAACTTATAACAAATAATTTAGACTAGTCTATAGTTCTGTTTGGAAAAAAATTAACACATAATTGATAAACTAACTTATAACAGATAACCTAGTTGATTGAATTGGTAAAGTTTTGTTATTTGCAATTCTCTATCAAATTTTCTCTAAATCTTACCTATGGTTAACTTGAACATGGTTTCTAGAGCTTTGAGTAATTCTGGGTACCCTCCATAGACCTTTAAGTCAATCTTTCTAAGGTAAGGGGCACCATCCATGCTCACTTTCACAAAGATCCCACCAGCATCAGCCTCTTGCAAACTGTTTTTCCTGTAAGATCTAATTGGTGGCCACCCAACTATCTTTGCCCTGCAATATCAAAATCAAATTCAATCAATTAGTTCAAAACTCAAATCCTAACAACAACAAAATTTTCAATTAGACCCTCTACAGCAGTAGTACCGTGCTAGTAGTACCGTGCTGCTATAAAATTTACAGCAGCACTGTACTTCTGCCGTAGAGAATCAAATTTTGTTAGAGAATGTTTTAGGATTTATTGAATCAAACTTACTTTGCAGGAGGGGCTGCAGAAGAACTCTCCACAATCTGCTCATCATTTGTAACCTTGGAAATTGAAACAGATTCCTCAGAAGTTTGAGGTAATTGTCTTTTGTTGTTCTTGATTTTCTTTTCCTCTTCCTCTGTTATTCCTGGTAACCCCAATCTAAGTTCAGTAGCCTTGAATTCCATCTTCCTTATGAAAATCCTCTTCTTCAATAACAAAATATATAGTGACTAAAGTTTAAGGAATTTGATGCTATACAAAGAAATGTGTAACACTTGTGTCAAAAGTGGGAAATGCAAGGTTGTGTTTTATAGGAATAATCATAATCACTTTGACATTAACATAAAAAAAAAAACATTGTTTTGAATTAATGCATAAATTATGGACAAAGGCAAGCTAAGTTGTCGGTAGCAGCATCAACAGATTTAAAGTATTGTGTCACCTTATAGGGGTGACAAGAATGGGACATATTCACCAACCATTTGGTCTGGAATTTGGATGGTTGAGATTGGTTTGAGAATGAAATCTTGAGCGTTGATTTTGAGGAAACATGAGCATGTGAATGGAGGGTCCCTTATGTGAGTTGGTTATGGGAAAGCTATGGTTTTGTGTTGGGTTTTGATTTGGAATTGAATTGCTTTGTGGGGGGGTCATAATGTGTCACACGTTTTGTATGATCATGAAATTGACATCTTCTTTGTCATTTCTTTTGTAATAATGGCTAGTTTTGTGCCTAATTAGATTTATCATATTAGGATTTTTGGAAATTAGAAAAGTAGTGTATGTTCTAGATGGGTGTACAACTACTCATTTTGGTATTTCTATATATAATTTTTATATAATATATTTGAATTGTTATTATATATAAGACTCTTAAAAAATTGTTAAATTAAATTGAATTGAAGTTAAAATAATTAAACTATTATATTTGATTAATAAATGGAGTCATATCATACAAATAATTTTAAAATCGAACTAAGTGACAAATAAACTGACTTAAAATTCAATGCAAGCTGAACTGAAATTAAAAATACTAAAAACAAATTAAGAAATTGTTATTAATTTTTAAAAAAAAAAACGGTTTCTTTAACAAATTGTTTGTTTTATAAAATAAATTATTTTTTAAGAATTAGTATAGTTTAAAATTTCAAATCCGTGTTTAAATTAATATTTTAATTTGAATTAATTTTAAATAAATTAATATAATTCGGTTTAATTTAGTGTTATTGATATTCTGATTGAACTAATTTTAACCCTAGTTATACATGACTGAATAATCTAAAAATTATAAATGTACTTTTACATACTTAAAAAAATAATTCTCAGCTTTTGGTAAAGATTTAACCTATAGTGTGTATAGTATATTTAGTGTGCATTATTTTATATAATACAATTCAAGCTACAAAGTTGACCAATAAATTCATGAAAGGATATTGGACCAGGTCAAAATAAGTTTTTTTTTTTTAATATTTAGACACAGATTCAATTATATATATATTTTTTATTTCTCAACACTTGATATGAATGATTTTATGACCTTTCTTTTTGTAAAAAAAAAAAAAAAAGTTATATAGGAACAAGAAAAAGATACCTCCTTACATTATGCTATTTAAAATTGGCCATGTTTATATTTTAATATTTTTTATTTCATTTGGCTGCTTTGGAAGTTGAGCATAACAAAGTGCAATGTATGAAAAGAGGAAAGCGAAAGCATATATTGCACGATTGCTTAAAGATTTAAATTGATTTTTGCCTAGCAAAGCCCAGCATAATAACATGATGGCTTAAACTTTGAAATTGATGTTTGCCCAACAAAGCAACTATCAAATCGCTAATACAGTTAATCAGTCATTACACATTGTGGCATTGGATCACACATTCAAAGATTTTAATGAATATTGAGTATAGTTAAAGAAACTTTAAAATAATTGATAATGGTGGTTAGACTTAAGAGGGATGAATGAACTAATATATAGATTACTTTTATGCGGGCTGATCACAAGTCCAATAAAACCAACTCAATTTAGAGACTTAATTTAATTAAAGTGTTCTATCCATCGATGAACAGATCAATCTCCACATTGAAACACCGTATAGAAGAAAGAGATCATTTTCATTTCGTTGATGTTTATCCAACGAACTTCCGCATCTCACATTGGACCAACCAATGACAGTTCTAACTTTCTCTCTTATATAAGTGTGACTCAGAGTCATGCTCGGATATTACTCTTATTGACACTTGCATAGTTTCACCTCTCTCAAAGTGAGAGAATAAAAACCATGAGACCTAGTCTAGTAAAAACCCTTCCACTATATCAATAATGCGTATACAAAAGTCTTCCAAGTAACACTAGAGAATAAAAATCTTCATCGATAAATAATAAAGGTGGAAAAACTCACTTCAAACAACACCTCCATAAATTATGAATATACCAAAACAACTCTAAGAGAAGGTAAAACCAAGCAACAAAAATATCAATACAATAATCCAAGTGATAGTAACAACATACTGAATTTGTAGCTCAAACAAATATGGTTTCGTACACATCCTTCTATCACTTGTGCCTTTTCTTCTTCTCTAAAACCTTTGTGCTCTTCTCTAAAACACTTGTAAGTTTCTTATTTGTTGTGTTGCTTTAGAGATTAAAAAACCCCTTTAAATAGACGCCAAATGGGTTTGGCACAAATAAAACAAATCTAATAATTTTTTTCTTTTATACTTTTTCTATTTTTTCTTTTTCTAAATAAATGATGGGTCCCACTTTAGGATTGCGCCCACCCTGAATATCCCCCTCACGACTCAAGTGGGATGAAGCTACTCCACCATGTACGTCTTCTCTTTGCAGTTGATCATCTTTGTGGCAGACAAAGTCTTTGTCATCATATTTTAACCATTCTCGTTGGTATGGATCTTTACAAGTGAAAATAACTTCGTCTCTAATGCATCTCGTATCCAATGACACCGTGCCTCAATGTGCTATGACCTGGAGTGAAATGTCGGGTTCTTACCAAGATGAATTGCACTCTGACTGTCATAGAACAACACAAATTTCTCTGACTCAACACCTAACTCTTGAAGAAATTTATTCTTCCACAAAACTTCTATAGTCACTTTAGTTGTTGTAATATACTCATCCTCGATAGTAGATAAAGCAACACACTTTTGTAATCTTGATTGTCAAGACACTGCCCCCTGCAAAAGTCATCATGTATCCAGAAGTAGATTTTTTAGAATCAATATCACCGCCCATATACGCGTCTTTGTAGCCAGCTAATATAGGATTACTGCTCTTAAAGCATAAGCACACTCTCGAAGTACCTCTAATATATTTGAGAATCCATTTCATTGCTTGCCAATGATCTTTACCAGGATTAGAGAGAAACCGACTAACAACACCAACAACATGAGCAATATGTGGTCTTATTTATACCATTGCATAAATTAACTGCAGATGCATAAGGAACATTCTTCATATATTTTTTTGTCTTCTTCACTTGTAGGACATTGTTCAGAATTCAATTTAAAATGACTAGCAAGTGGAGTACTCATGGAATTTGAATTACTCATGTTAAACCTATCTAACGCTTTTTAAATGTAATTTTGTTAAGACAACCATAATTTACCTTTCTTCCTGTCACGAGAAATTCGCATACCAAGTATTTGACTATTTGTTGTGCAGGACCCAAATCTTTCTTTAAGCTTTGAGTTTTCTTAGTGTCATGACCAACAATCAACCTGTCATCAATATATAACAAGATAATAATATAATCATAATCATAGAATTTCTTCACAAGCACAGAATGATCAGCATTGGTTTTACCATAACCATTTCTTTCCATGAAATAATAAAAAAAATTGTACCATTGTCACGGCTTGAGACCATACAAACTTTTCTTCAATCTATAAACAAGCTCTTCTTTGAATTTTACTTCTAAGCGTTCAGGTTTCTCCATGTAGATCTCTTCCTCCAAATCACCATAAAGGAAATCAGTCTTCACATCAAGTTGTTCTACTTCTAGATTCAAGCTAGCTGTTAATCCCAACACAACTCGAATATATGTCATCTTCACTACAGGTAAGAACATTTCTTCAAACTCAATACTTTTTCTTTGATTAAAAGCTTTCATAACCAATATTATGTTGTATCTGGGTTGAGATTTATTCTCTTCTAACTTTATCTTATATACCCATTTATTCTTGATTACTCTGCTACCTTTAGGCAATTTTACCAACTCAAACAAGTGATTCTCATGCAAAAAATTCACCTCCTCTTGCATTGACTTCAACCACTTTTCTTTATCAACATTTGAGATGGCCTCTTGGTAGTATTCTAGCTCTCTATTAACAGTGATCATCACATTCTCATGTAGAGGATATCTTTGAGAAATTTGATGTTGTCTAGTAGATCTTCTCAACCCAGGTTCAACCGGTGGCTCTAGTGAAACCTATTACACTTGCTCATCATGATAAGGTTATTTGCCATTGGTTACATTATCATTATCTACTTGTATATCCCTCCAAGAGAAAAACTTCCACTAGGAGGTTTAGGAACAACATTAGTGTAACTTGTACCATCAAATTTTGGCTTCTTTGTTTCATCAAAATATTCATTTGTTTGGTATTTAAGAAATATCACATCACAAATTTTAATAATTTTCTTGTCAACTGGATCCCACAATCTATAACCAAACTCTTCATGACCATAACCTACAAACACACATTGTTTATATCTTTTATCAAGATTGGATTTTTCATGTCTTGGAATCTGAACAAAATCCCTGTAGTCAAACACTCTCAAGTAGCCATAAGAGACATCTTTCACTGTCCATACTTTATTTGGCACATCACCATCAAGTGGAATAGAAGGAGAAAGATGGATAAAATCCACTGCAGTTGTGAATGCTTCACCCTAAAAGGCTTTTGGTAACTTTGCATGAGAGAGTATACACTTGATTCTTTCATTAATCGTACAATTCATTCAATATGCAATTCCATTATGTTGAGGCGTCTTTGGAACAATCTTCTCAAGCTTAATTCCATGCTCTTTGCAATACTCTTCAAATGTACCTCTATATTCACCACCATTATTAGCTCTAACACATTTTATCTTCCTTACTTTTTCTTTTTCAACACTTGCATGAAAGTGCTCAAAAACACCGAGTAACTAGTCTTTATATTTCTAAAAAAACTCACACTTTTATGGAGTGATCATCAATAAAAGTAACAAAATGCGATGCACCACCTAAATATTTACCATCCATCACACAAACATCAATGTGAAATAAATCTAGAATATTTGACCTCATATGAGGACCATTACTATTAAAGGAAACTCTATGTTGCTTGCCAGAAAAACAATGAGTGCAAGTTTTTTAGAGGAGTACCTTTCACTTGAAGAAAAATTTTCTTTATAAGAATATTGAGACCTTTCTCACTCAAGTGATAAAGGCATGTATGCCGTAAATCAGTACATGTATATTCAACTGCATTCACTTCCTATCTACATAGCTTTACAGGCACCCTGTAAAGAGTTGTGGGACTTTGCTCCTTGATCATCACTAGTGATCCTTTTGTGATCTTACACATGCCACCACTACCATAGTAAGTGTGATAACCTTCAATATCTAAGACTTTGACCAAAATCAAATTGAGACATATATCAGGAACATGTCTCACATTTTTTAATTTAAGTTTGCATCAAACACCAATTTTAACCCAAACATCTCCCATACCAACAATTTATTAAACTCTTTCATTTCCCATTTTTACCGTTCCAAAATCACCAACAGTATAAGATGAGAAGAACTCACTTCCAGGAGTAACATGATATGAGGCACCTGAATCAATAATCCAAGTTGAATCTTGACTTGCAAGGTTTATGGAATTATCATCATAAACAATATAAACATCACTATCACGTGCAACTACTGCCTTGTCTTTATCATTTTTCTTCTCTTACCTTCATCTTTTCCCTTGAATATTCTCTTTTAAGAAACTTGCAATTCATTTTTATGTGTCACACCCGGCCACAATTGTAGCATATACTTTCTTTTATAGTTCCTGACTTTCCGAGACTCTCAGATTTTTCACGCTTATGAAAATTTCTGGTTTTGCTTCTTCCTCTTGACTCAGTAACTAGAGTTTCAGGAGTAACAATCACACCACACTCTTTTCTTATAACTTCTTCGATAAGAATGCTATCTTTAACTGTTGACATTACTAGTTTCCCATTCAGAGCTGAATTATTGAGTGTCCGAACAAGAACTTCGTAATTATTAGGCAAAGAACTAAGTAGTAATAAGGCTTGCAACTCATCATCTAACTTAATATCAGTAGTTGTCAACTGATTCATAATATTTTGAAAGACACTCATATGTTCTACCATTGAGTCACCATCATTGTATTTCATATTAACCATCTTCTTGATTAAACATGCTTTGTTATACACGTTATTGCGCTTATGCAACTCTTTTAATGTATTCCATATTTTCTGCGCATCAGTTTCAACTTCAATATATGGATATACACTCAAGTCCAACCATTGTCTAATTATAGCAACTATCTTCTGATTCATCTTATTCTATTCGGCATCAGACTTATCGATTGGTTTACTTTTTTCTCCCTCAATAGAATTATACAAATCTTTGATGTATAACATATCTTTCATGAGAGTCTTCCAGAGTGTATAATTAGTAGAGTTGAGCCTAATCATATTGGGCTCTTTATTTTTCTCCATTTAAAATGCATAAAACAAGTGAGAGAGATACGAGTTTAGTGATGGCTTTTGTAAAAATCCTTGAATTGATACGAGTTTTACGCTCGAATTTGGAAAAAAAAATTTTGAGATTTGATTTGCGAGAGCAATAAATAAATTCTAGTAAAATGAGTTAAATTTAATGAACGTGAAAGTAAAAGAGTTGTAATGTAAACTCAAGAGGACTTGGATGAAAGTATAATGATCTCTTCCAACTTAACTATAGTCATGGGTTCCAATCTAACTTTGGACATACAGCTGTTTTAAATCTCTTTAGAAACTGTTTATTTTTTATTGTGATATTTTTCATCTTAAGGGTTTTATATCTGCAGTTGCGCATAGAGGATAGCCGATTTAAAAAAAGAGTTGTAACTTGAAAGACTAAATATAAATAATTTGAAATTGTAAATAACTTGAAAATATAAGGTGTAGATAATATAAAAGATTTAGTAAACAATATTTGAAAGATAAATAGGTTGATTCATTATTATCGTCATATCTTGTGTTTTTTTTTTTAAGATTTTAACTTTATATTTATCGGTCCTGAAAATTGTGCGTAATAATATCATTTTTCAATTAAAATAGAGATGATTAGTGTTCCTTAAAATAATACTCCCTCTATTCATAGGTATAAACAAATTTTAACTTTTTAAATTCATTGAATAAATAATGTATTTAGACTATATATAAGTTAAATACATTATTTATTTAATGAAAGAAATACATATTTAAAAAAAAAATCTTACATTATGTGCCGGAAAAAAAACTTACATTAATTCGTATTTTAAAGAAAGTGGAAGTCCTAATAAATATATGAGCTCTAGTTTTTTGTTATAAAATACATCACTTAAAAACACTTTAAATTTATATTAAACTTTTTTTTTAATCTTATTTTCTTGTCTTAAAGAGATGTAGTTAACATTTGGATCAGTACTAAACTCTCACTAGAATTGATAGGATGATAGGTTAAATTTAATAAATAGTTCAATTTTAACATTTGGTTCATTTTTCTTAATAGTTTGATTATTTTTAACAAATAGTTCAATTTAATAAGAATGTCTTCTAACAATTTAGTATGTTTCAACATTTTAAATCGATATATTAAATTAATATTTTTAATTCTATTTAATTTTGATTAAATTAAAATTTAAAAAAGTTAAATTTAATTCAAATAATATTTTACTATTATTTGATTCGGTTTAATTTTTTAACTAGAACAGTATAATGAAGTTACGCAGTATTTCCCATTTTCCCGTATCAATTGGTCTAATACTCAATTTCATCAAATCTAGAAGGCAATTGTCGTATGAAATTTGTTATTAAGTAAACATTGACTATAACTATTAGGTGATTTATAATTGCTCTATGAGCTCTCATTGCTTGACCAAATAAAAGCAAGTTTTCTAAGGAGGGCCATCCCTACCCAATAGAACAAATTACAAGCTCATTTCATTTCCAATCTAACCGACATGGACTAGACCTATAATACACCTACAGATAGCAATTTTCACTTAGTTGGTCTAACATCTCTTTTGAATAAGTGTTTCTCTAAGGGCTAGTAGCCCTTTGATAAAAATGAAACTAGGTTTTAATTACTCTCGAATTTCATTTTCAATTCATTTACTTGTAATCTCATATTCGTCCAAAACATGTGATGTATCAAGATTAGGGAAGGGACTCACCACTACCTTTCAACTTTCAAATCTTTGTAATTTTTGAGTTTACATCTCTCTTAATTATTCTTTCTCTCTCATTTAATTATTTTTACAATCATTCATTTAGTTTCTAATATACACTAAGGCACAAAAGTATTAGTAAAGATAGTTGATCCAGAACCATCAAGGTTATAAAAACAAACTTAAATTTATATTAGAAATATTCAATAGAAAATTTCAAATTTATTTAAAATTTAATTTCTTTTTTAATTTGATTCATGAGGGTGGTTGTGATAGAGCAGGAGAGAGAAAAAAATTTATTTATTTATTAATTAATAAAAATTATGATTATTTGTTTATAAAGCCACATGGTATTTTCGTTTTCATGCAAGTATTTGAAATTTATTTATTTATTAATTAATAAAAATTATGATTATTTGTTTATAAAGCCACATGGTATTTTCGTTTTCATGCAAGTATTTTTTTAAGATTATAAGTGACAACTATGCGGTAAAAGACAAATATATTTTTACAAAGATAAAAAAAATATATAAACTATAGGCTAAAAAGTTAAAAGAAGAAAATTTATTTATTTTTACTGTATCATAAATAATATTTATGTTGAAGTGAGATAATTTTGATTAGGCCATAGAAAAGAATGACCTATAACTCAATCAACCTAAGAAGTATCACATTTGAGCATTAAATTTCTGGGCGGGCATGACCTAATGGATCATGGGCCGTCCGTTCCAACCCACCGCGCCCATAACGTACCCGTCTGATCTATTTGTGTATTCATTCAAAGATAATTTAATGGTTATATGTCAAACCACGTGTCCCTAAAACGGTCGATATTTGCAAATTGTTCAAAGAAGAAACTGTTTGTTGTCAGAACTAATCATTAATAGTCAATAGAATATACATGCTTAGTAAAGTTGGGAAGTCAGATAGTCATACAAACATGTATAATATTTAAAGACCTACAAATTGATTTAAGGAATACCAGGATCCATTGAGAAAATTCTGGTGGCGGTATTCCAGATAGTTGAGAGGCTAATACTGAAGACCTGATGGTTTGTGTGGTTCTTCCTCAACCAATACTTCTAATGCCTTGAATACTTTTTAGATGGGGAGAAGAGATTATTTGCTTGTATACAGTATATTAGGGACCATATCCTATTTATAGAGTGATGACCAATTAGGATTATCATTATTCTGAAATAAGTCATCATGAAATCCACTCATATTTGAGCTATATCCAATTATATAGTTAAATAATTTCTAAATAAAATCTAATCATCCTTTAAACTTTATTTTATCACTTAATTATTTAAAGCACTTAATTGATAAAATAGCTAATAAAGCTAAACGTGTCATACAAGACAATCAAATCAATCAAATCTCAGCATTGATGATAAAAGCTCAAAATCCTGAAATGTTTTGACAAACCAGTCGATTTGAGCCATTAATCAATCAATTGTCACACTCAGTCTAGAAATATTTTGACTTGATTTTCAATCAGCAAAATCTACATTCACTACTCGAAAATTCGCTTTTAGTGACCAAAAAATTTCGGTCACTATAATGAACGAAAAATTTCGATCACTATAATGACCGAATTAGCCACTCAAATATTGATATTCATGAGTCAACTTTAAGAGGTTACTAAATCGATCACTAAAATAAATTAGTCACCGATTTAGCGACTCAAATTTTGTGACCACCTATTTGATCACGGAAAAATGTTTTTATAAAAAAATGAGAGACCAAAATTTCGATTACTAATATTTTTTGTTTATTTTCTATTTTATAATCCTCTTATGTTACTATTTCTCTTTCAATGTTTTTTATGATTTTAATTCTCTTTTAAATTTTAAGTAAAAGTTTTACCTTTTTATTATTTTAACAAATAAAACATATATTTATATAAAAAAACGTCATTTTATAAAAATGATGATGTGGCTAGCACCGCTGACGTGGCGACCATTTTTATGTTTTTTTATATTTTTAATATTTAATAATTTCACATAAGCTTATGTTTTTCTGTTTTTGATTTTGGTCCCTGTAGTGTCAAATGATAACAATTCCACATTGCTTTCTTTCCGTTCCACTAAGCCACTTGTGCTGTTTGATTTTTATTTGCAATGCATGCTATTTGGCTTTTAAATGATGTTTAGTTTTTAAATGCATTAAATGTTGTTTTGTTTTTAAATGCAATGTATCCTCTCTTTTTTTTGATACAGTAATGTCTGCTATTTCTAAAAGCATTAAAATGTATCATATTTGTATTCATGAAATGTTATTTAATTTAACTAAAAAATAATCAACAATTAAATATACTAATTAATTAAAATTATTTTATTTTTAAAATATTAAAAGAAATAAAAAATTAATCAATTAGTATACTTAATTGTTGATTGTATTTTATAAAGAAATAGATTATTTTAATTTTTTTTATTAAAGAAATCAATTTTTAATCAACTAGTATTTTCCAATGTTGATTGTATTTGAAGAAAAATTGAAATATTTTGTATCATATTTACATTGGAAAAAATCAATTTATAATCAACATGAATATTTAATTGTTGATTGTATTAAAAATCATTTTTACATTTGAAATATTTTCGTATTAAAAATATAATATTTCATATTCTTTATATATTTTAAAAATCAATTTTTAAATCAATTTATTTATATCTAAAGATATTTACCTTTTTAAAAATGTTTATGTTTATGTTAAATAAATATTTTAACTATTTAATTAACGTGTAATTGAAATATTACAATAAATAATATGTTTATGTTTATTTATAGATAATAGGTTACATAATTGACCTGTAATGTTTATGTTAAATAAATAATTAATAGTGTAGTTGAAATATTATAAATATTACAATAAAAATAACATGTTTATGTAATATATAGATATCAAATGCAAATGAACAAAAATATGAAGTGGCTGAGTGGAAAGGTGTCAATGCTTTGTCTAGAAGGGTTGGGGTTTGATACCCCTTAGGAACATTTTTTAAAAATTGAATCATTTAATATTTCTATAATTAAATAAAAAATAAAATATAAACTTGCCCCGTCAGCAGCGGTAGTCTAGGTGGAATTTAATTAAAATAAAATGCTTGCTAAGTCAGCAATGTTTGCCACGAAGGTGTTTTTTTAACAGAATTTTAACGTCACGAACCAATGTGAACAAGAAATGGACATATGGGGACTTGGACCAACAAAAAAAAGTTATAGGGACGAATATCAAAAACTCGCTAACTTACAGGGACCAAAAGACTATTTAAGTCAAGTTAATTTTATTTTCATTATACAATTTTATGTGTGTATAATGAAATTGCATAGTAAAATCAAATTTATATAGTGATTTTCTAAATTTTATAATAAAATTTTTATTTCTTCTCAAACTTCAACCTTACTTATGGTATAGTTCATTATGAAGTAAAAAGGAATATGATGTCTCTAGTCGTAGAAGACTTTGGAGAGATTTTGAATCTCCCTTGTGAAGATATCATCCTCGAGCTAGAGATAAAATATACAATTTCAATCTTAAGGTTGTTGCATCCTGTCTTATGAAAGGCCCATTATCCTCCATAACAAATTCATTCATTGATGGATATATCTGCCCTGAAAATTGAATGATTCACTATGTAATCAATCATATACTGCTCCCAAGAAAAAGCAACTTTAGCCTCATAACCCAATTCGATGTTGAAGCTGTATGGTTAGTAGAAAACAAAATCAAGGTGAACTGGGTGAAACAAGTAATCAAATACATAATGAAGCAAGAGAGAAGAACAATGTCTACCATATGGTAATTTGATCACAAAAATTCTAGAACACACCAAATATAACTTCAGAGATGAATAGTATAATGAAAAGATAACTAAAATAGGAAAATTAGTTCTACCAACAATGAGATTTATGTTCATCAATGGAAAAATGACTGACATGCCCCCCTTCAAATGAGAAGAAAAGAAAGAAAAATTATCAAGAAAAATCCATAAAGATAGAGGATTCTGACTAATTCATTCCTACATCGTTTCAACAACCCTCAACCAAAGACCTACTCAAATTCATAATTGGATAATTAAATTTGTTTAATGTCATGTTTGTCTTCATAACCCGACACTTCATCCTAGACAAAACCCAACTACCACAAAAGTTGTTCACCAGTTATGATTTTGAATAGTCTCACCTAGTTGACTAAGTGTGTTTAATCTCATGCAATTTTCTGTATGTATTTTTTAAATTCAATAATTTTTCTTTTTTAATTTGAATTTCTAGTAATTTCAATTAATAAAAAAAGTGATGTTTTCTTTTGCTAAATGTTTATTTGCCCATATTTGCATATTTATATTATGGCAATGCATCTTTAACCGCCTTTTGATTTTGAAAAGGGGGAGTATATTCTCAGGGGGAGTATAGTATGCTCTCAGGGGGAGTAGATTATACTCTCTATTTAATAAAGGAGGAGTTTAATTAATCCAGACACATATGTGTTATTTCTTTTACCACCACCCCTGAGAGATTCTCATCATAAAAAAGGGGGAGAATGTGGAACCATGTTTTACAGGTTAAATCTTTAAAGCATGCTTTTGATTATGACAACTAAAAGATAAACATGCTTATGATATTTACAAACTCTTTAATGAAAACAATTAAAGTCAAGTGAAAAGCAATTAAAGACACAAATTAACTCAACATAACTTGATAAATTGAATTATCTGATGAGGACACCTAAATGGAGTATAACTTAATCATCATCTCAAGTAAAAGATCAAACAAGTGTATACAAGATTGAGATATCTGACAAAACATTAAAGTAAGTGAAAGTCTGCCTATGTGTGTATGAGTGAAAATATTGTAAATGCATTAGGGTTTTCTCATAGAATATACGATTAATCACACACACAAAATAATTTTAAACTGATTTTTTTAAGAAATTATTTTCGAAAATATCTTGAAGTCGTGCCAGATGAGTTGGGGAATGTGAAAATAGCTTTAGGAAAAGTTATGTATGTGCCAATCAAGTGGCACCTTATCCCAATCTATTGGGAGAGTTAAAAAACGTGTCTTATGCAATTAGGACAACATCTTAATGATGGGTAACAACTAGATATATTTTCTTACCACATTTAACTCAATAATTAATTAGTTTTAGAGCAACCAACCGATTGACAAGTAATAAAAAACCCTAAAAATTATTCCTTTTTTGTGTCAGCCTCTAGCCTGTAAATATAGGTCCCTTTCCACATATTTATCATCCAGAAACGTGATAATTTCATAGCTCACTCCTCTCTTTCATTAAAATATTTGTTTTAATTTCTCTCACTAAAGTTTAGCCGCAGCGCTTTCGAGAATGCCATGTTACAAGTGAAACAATTGTATTTTTGGAAGGATAGATTTTCAAGTTTACCAAGGGAGTTTATTTTTTTTTACCTTGGTTGAACAATTCATACATTTATGGATTGGTTTATTTTGGGTTTAAAGTTATGCCCATAAAAAGCTTGGTTTATGGGGATTTGGTTATTAAGTCACCTGGTTCGGTTTGAAGGCTCAACCCGCGTAAAAGTATTCATTAGGTAAAGCTCAGCCCAATATTAAGAGCTTGGTAAGGTTCGAGATAAGCCCATGTTAACATATCATATGTTCTTGGTTAGACTGATATAAAATCAAGGTTCCATAGGTTATCTTGAAGATTAGCCCGTGTAAAATCTTGGTTATCTTGAAGACTAACCGCTCCAAGTTTCCGTTTGGAAGGAAGACTAACCGCTTCAATCCATTGTTTGGAAGGAAGAGTAAGTCTTTTATGCGTCGTTTGGAAGGAAGAATTACTGCTTCTGACGACGTTCATCATTTGGTTGGAAGTTAGCCATAAACTTCATTTTCCTTTTAAAAGGGGTTTGATAGTTTTACCTACTAAAATCTCTTAAGTTTATTAGATACTCTTAAGATCAAATCTTGGAGACATGACTAAGTCATTTTTTACTAGACCTGTGTAATTCTTGATGTTTCTTTCCTTTCCCTTAACTATATAATTTCTGCAATTTATTTTCCGTTGCATAAATTTTGATCCAAAAAAATTTTCAAACCTAAATTTTTCTGAAAAACACAATTCACCCCTTTCTTGTGTGTGAACTCACAATGTCCAACATAATTTTCTACAGACTTATCAGCATCGTGCACATCTTTCTTCTCTCAATCTACCTGATACAGAAGGTTCAAGTGACTAATCTCTCATCCTAGTTTCTTCTTTTACTTTAGATCCGCCCACCATAATAGATGTTGCACTTTGTATAGGTACTTGTTCCTCTTAGAATCCTTATCCCTTTTATAGATTTCTTAGTTATCATTGCTTGTCACCTTCAAATAATGAACTTGTCTCTTCTATTTCTTAAACCCCTATTCTTAAGTCTCTGCATGAAGCTTTTTCTTATTCAGGGTGGCAACAAACTATAATTTATGATATGGAAGCTTTAGAATCTAACCATTCATGGACACTCGTATCACCTTATCTAGGAAAACTATTGTTGGATGTCGTTTAGTTTACACGATTAAAGTTGGTTCAGGCATAAGCATTGATTGTTTGAAAGCTCGATTGGTGGCTAAAGTTTATACTTGAATTTTTGGTCTTGGTTATAGTGACAACTTATCTCCTTTGGCCAAAATGGATTTTGTTCATCCTTTTCTCTCTATAGATGCCATACGCCATTGGCCGTTGTATCATTTAGACATAAAGAATGCATTTCTTCATGGAAATTTAGAGGAATAAGTTTATTTAAAACAACCATGTGGTTTTGTTGCTAAGGGGGGAGTCGTGGATATGTATAACATCTTCACAAATCCTTGTATGGTCTCAAATAATCTCCTCGAGCATGGTTTAGGAGATTTAGTAGTGTGGTTCAACAATATGAAATGATTCCAAATGAACCTGACCACTCGGTATTTTATAAATACTCCTATAACAAATGCATTTATATGGTTGTGTATGTGGATGATATAGTCATTACAAGTGAAGATCATGATGTAATTGTGGGACTTAAGCAACATCTACTCTACCACTTTCAAGTCAAAGATCAAAAAAATTATGGTATTTTATTGGAATTGAGGTGGCTCATTATAAGGCAAGAGTTATTATTTCCCAAACACAAATATGTTTTAGATATCTTAGAAGAAACTAGTATGCTAGATTGTAAGCCAATTGACACCCATATGAATTCAAATATCAAATTCCTAAGAGATCATGGATGGTCTTTTTCAAATCCTGGAAGGTATAAGAGGTTAGTTGATAAGCTAAATTATTTGACCATGATAAAGCCAAATATCGCATATGTTGTTAATATAGTGAGCCAATTTTTGAACTTTGCTTGTGATAGTCATTGATATGTTGTGGTTGGAATCTTGAGGTAAAGTAAAGGAGCTCCTGGAAAATGTACCATTTACAAAGGCAAAGGTAATTCATATATCGTTGCATATACAAACACTGATTGTGATGGATATCTCTCTAATAGGTGATTCATATATAGGTATTGTATTCTTATTGGTGGAAATTTAACTTCAAAGAAAAGTAAGAAGCAAAATGCCATAGTCAAATCCAGTGTTGAAGCTGAATATCAAGCTATAACACATACTACCCAAGAGCTCATATGGCTCAAACATCTTCTCCAAGAGTTGAACTTTTGTAAAATAGGCATTATGTGTCATTTATGATAATCAAGCAACATTACATATTGCCTCTAAATCAATCTTTCATGAACGAACTAAACATATTGAGATTGATTGTCATTTTATTTGTGAGAAGTTTGTGTCAGGTGAGATTGTTACTTAATTTTTTGGTTCTAATGATGAATTAGTTGTACTGTTCATAAAACCCCTTTGGGGACCAATATTAGGTTACATATATGTAGGGATGATAATTTGGCCCATTTCTAGTGGGTACCCACAAAAAATCCCATATCGGGTAGGGTAAATACCCATAAAAATGGGTATGGGCACGAGCACGGGTAATTACCCATTACAATATGCGGGTATGGGTGCGGGCACGAGTACCTTACTACCCGACCCGCCCCATACCCACACTACATATTTCTATAATGTCATTTATATTATTATATAAAAATGCATGATTCTAATTTTTTTAAAAAAATATATCGCTATTAAATCATTACACATTTTAATAAAAGAGTTTATTTGTTTATTAACTCAACAATAACATACATAATTTTTTTAATATTGTTAAAAAGACTTAAATTATATGATATTTTGTAATTAAACGATTTATTTTACTATAAATGCGGGTAAACGGGTATGGGCATTGAGGTACCCACAGGGTACGGGTACGGGCATGAATATTGTAGGCTCGGGTACGAAGATTTTTTTAAAATGCGGGTATGGGGACGGGTACTATAGTACCCTGTCCAAACTCTGCTCATTGCCATCCCTACATATATGACAAGCTCGATGCCTACAATCTTTATGTTCTAGCTTGAAGGGGAGCGTTAGAATATGATATAATTTGATTGAGATATGATATAATTATTAAGAGTGACATTTATTTATTAGAATATATGATATCACATTGTATTAATTTATCCCGCTTAATTAAGAGATTCTCATTGTATCATTTTTAATATAAATAAGAATAACCTGAGAGCTAATCTCACTATGTAAATAAATAATAGTGTATTATTCTCAAGTGTCTCAAAGTGATGAGAATCAAACCGAGCGATGCTAATGTTGGTAAAAATCATCTGCAATTTTTTTATCAAATATATGGTGTGCATATATGAAACTGGAATAAAACAACATAAAATTCAAAGCGATGAGTAACTTAATAACCTGAGACCAATATGTATTTTTGAATAATTATGTTACATATATGTTTATATATTTAGAACGTTTTAAAAAATTACTTCTATTAACTATTGGCATTCAAGAAACCCTAATTTGTTCTTGGAGCGAATCGCAACTGTTATAGAACGAGACCAAGAGTGAAAATTTTGATTGTTGAGAGATGGGTGTCATACCCTAATTTTTGACCCTAAGATCATACATCAATTGCATTCAATTATCAATCAAGAGCACCATTGTGAAACTTTATCTTTGATACTGTGATTATCTCTGAGGGGAATTATCGAGCATTTATAGCCTTTTTATTTGTTTATACTAACCAAAAAAATCAAAAATATATGTTTTGTCTCTTTTGTTTATATTTTACAGGTGAAAGACCGGGCAAAAATCAAAACAGTGCAAGAAAACAGTTTTTGAAAATTTGAAGGTGGAAATCGATTTACCCCTGTGGGAAATCGATTTCCTGTGCGCAAAATTCAAAAAAATATAAGAGGGAAGCTTGACATCATTTTGGCACCTTTTTATTTGATCATTTTATCAATTTTCCACCTCATCAAAATTAACTCATTCATTAAACCCACTTTAACCTCATTTTACCATTTTTGCCATTTAATTGCCACTTTAATCACTAATTAAACACAAGTTAATCACCAAACACAAAAAGACCAATTTGCCACTACTCTTGCTCCAATTCTATAAATAGAGCCCTTTACTCTCTCATTTCTCAAGCTTGGAGAGCCAAAATATTGCTTGCAAATTCATTTCTCACCCTTTCCAAAACCCTCACCCAAAGTTCATTTTCATAAGATTAGTGAGGTTCACATTGAATCTTGCTAATTTTGAACTAAGCCTCCTACATTTCTCTCTTTTCTTTGATTGTTCATCTCCATATTTGAAGGATCTACACTTTGTGCTTGTTCTTGAAGCTACTTCAACACTTTAATTCAAGAATTGGTAAATTCCTCAATTCTAAGATGTAGATCTTTATTGCTTGTGTTCAATGCATCTTGGATGCTATATTGGTGCTATTTGATGGTGATTTGATGGAAAATTCGTGCTCCAATGGATATGTGATCATAAGGTGTTTGTATGTTTGCCTAAATCAAGTTTCAAAGTTCATAATGCTGTTTTTTTGAAAACTGTGCGCAGGAAATCGATTTCCTACAGAGGGAAATCGATTTCCACTCTGTTTTTTGCGCCATATCTGAACTCTGCAGGCAGGAAATCGATTTCCTACAGAGGTGTCGCTACCGCGAAAATTAACAGAGTCGCCACTAACATATTTATCCTGAAAAGGAAGGGAATGCCAGCAAACCACAAAACAAAACAACGGTCTCACGACCAGAGAAAAAAGGGTAAGGGAGTCGGTTACGCGAGGGGAAGGTATTAGCACCCCTCGCGCCCATCGTACTCGATGGTATCCACGCCTGTGTCTAAAACTATGGGTGTGTAACAAATCTACGCTAATCTGGACTAAAATGAATGCAGAATGTAGGGAAAATAAAGGATTATGCTCGCACGGGCCCTACCCCGCTGCCTACGTATCTGTTTTGCAGAATCAGAGCTACCGTAGCTCGGCTAACTAATTTCTGTTTGTTTTGTGTTTTTTAGGTGAACGAGTTACATTCACACTCCGCTGCTCGACCTTTGGAGACTTATGCTGGGAATGGAGCGGAAATAACAAGCTCTTTAGAAAAGAAAATCAAAGAGTGTGGTTTGTGTTTTAAAAGATGCATGAGGAAGACCTAAGCTAAAGAGGGAAAGCTTGCTACCTAATGTTATCATACAAAGGGTACAAGTCTAAACTAAGCTAACAACCTATGAGGAAAAGGGAAAGCACACAATAAGCACACAAACGAGCATCCACTCGTAAAGCAAACAAACCAACGGTACTGACCGAATGGTAGAAAAGCGGTCCCGCCATAGCCAAGGGGAGCAACTCAACCCAAGTCAACCAAGCATTAGACCTCGCGAAAATGATCAGGCCATAGACAAGAGGGCGGACCCCTCTCAGCAACCAAGCCGTCACGGATCATAAAGGAAAACGGTGCGTGCGTACACCGAGCATCAACGTCGAGCGACGCGAGCTATAGGAAAGGCGGGGGTCCGGCTACATGAACCCTTTTCCTGACATACTCGATAACAAGATCTTGTGCTGGTTCAGAAGCGAGCAACGCGTAGCATGCGCATACTGAACAGACTCGATGAGACTAGGCGGGGGTTGATTGCTAACCCTTTCCGCATGCCTTCCATGAGGACTTAACGGAGTGCCATATAGGACTTATTACACCGTGACTCCCTGCCGCAAAGCACAAATATAAATACACCAACAAAAACAGAGCCTCTTTCGAGGGCTTGGCCAGATGCATGTCTAGGTCCTACTTCTCATGTTAAAGGATGATGCGAGAAAGCGATAAAGTGCAAGAAAAGTAAAATGAAACGGGAGACAATACTGAGCGGATAGCAAATCCGCAATGAGCTAGCAAGCGTAAGCAGAGAAGTCCGAAATACTTCGCGTAAGCCATCATCAAGCACAGCGAGTCAGAAAGCGTCGTCGTGAAAGCCATCATCAAGCAAAGTTACAAGCGACATGTGGCACGCGTCGAGCATAACCACACGAGCAACCTGCAAGAGAACACAAGCCAGACAATACAGGGATATACATCTCAATGAATGAGAGATCAGGTGACTGGCATCGGAAATAGGTTCGTGTCCCACAAATAAAGTGGAACACGACGCAAATCAATCGCACCGGAAGCGAATTCGTGTCCCACAAGTAAAGTGGAACACGAAGCAAGTCGAATCGCAATCAAAGGCTCTCTCGAAGTACCTCGCACATCTCAACTAGCAAATCAGTAATAACAAGGAAGCATGCACCCGTCATAGAAAATAAGAGAAATTAAATTCTAAGTAAATCCTAAACAAAAGTCTAACAAGATTAAATTGTTTTTTATGACATTTTATCAAAGAATTAGAAGAACAAAATTATGTGACAAAGCATTTAAATCTAATAAAGAAAATACATGTTTTTGGTTATTTTTTATCATGCAAAAGAATCTAAGCAAACATAATATTTTTTATAGCATTTTGTCAAAGAATTAAAACTAAACAATATAGCAAAACATTAAAAATCTAGCAAGCAAAATATTACATATTTTTATTCATTTTTATCATGCAAAAGTCTAACAAAATATTGATTTTATACTACATTTTTATCATGAAAGAAAAATGCAAAGAAACTAAATCTAACAATAAAGAAATGTGAGAATCAGGGGGGTCTATGGAGAAATTATAGTGTGAACAAGGATTAGGGCGCAGGCCCACAGTGTGGCTGGCCCAGCAGAGTTTTTTTGCTATGATTCTGAAAAATAGAAAGGGGTGCGCCTGGGCCATAAGGTGTAGCAAAGCAATTCGATGATAAGGCCCAAGGATCATTGTTTTTGTAGAGTTTATTGGCAAAAAAATGAGTTGCAATGGGCTCAGGGGATTATGAACAGCAATTTGGTGGCCCAAGTTCCTAATCCAGGTTCATGTTTCTATTGATTCAGATTTTGCAATATCAATTGAAAGAATTATATTCAGATTTTGTTAATCAAACACTAATTCGAAATGAAATCCAATTAACCAACAATAACTATTCCAGATTTTCAATCAATTCTCCATTAATCACAATTACTCAAAATAAACTCAGAATTAAGACAAAAGGGGATTAGGTTTAGAAGTTGTGACCATTGGAGTTTATGTGAAAGACTCTCTCCGTCTCTTCCTCAACGAACACGACGGCGCGCGGCGCACGGCGCAGGGGCTCGATCTCCCTCTCATCAATCTCCTCAGACGCCGCTCGACACACCACCGCGAAGCACCATTCATGACCTCACGGCTTCTTTTCTTCCCATCGGACTCACGGCGGATTCAACCTTTGCCGTTATCTCTCTCTTCGTCGCTCCTCTCTCGCCGCTCCCGTTTTCCTCTATTCTTCTTCTTTTCTGGATTTATAACACTGAGTTGTTGTTCGATTCGAAGTGGCAGATGGCGCGAGATGATGGTGATTGTTGACAATTGCGATTTATAGAAGGTGATGGTAATAGCGAGGCGAAGACTTTGAAGTTATTACGGATGCGTGAACAAAGATGATGAAGATGCTTCGATCGAAGCTTGTTGAGAAGTGAATCGCGATGTTGAAGATTTGCTCGTGATTATGCAGGATTAAAGGTATGAATCTCTTAGATTGTGAAGCATGATTGATGATTCTTCTATACTATGACTTTCTGATTTTTGCAGAGTTCTTGAAGAATTGATGATACGAGTTCTTGAGGTTCGAAGATGATATAGAGAGGTGGAGATTGAAGAGAGTATCCGTGGATTGGTGAAGGTCGATGTTGAATCTGTTATTGTTGATTTCAGTGATGAGGATTGTTGATGTTACGAAGAAGATGATGAATCGATGAAGATGATGATTCAATGAAGATGATGAAGGTGAAAAATGGTTATGGTTGAATCTGTGATTGAAGGTTGAATTGTGGAAGATGAAGTTTCAGCGTTGAAGATGATGAAGATCGAGAAAGAGGATCAAGGTTCTCAGAAAAGGTTTGTTACGTTTCTGTTACGATTTTCTGTCATGAGGTTCAATCGAGAGAGAATTGAAGAGTGTTTTTCTGATGAAGCTTTTTCTGTGTGAGTTTCTGTTAGGAATTTATTGTGATTGTGGATTGAAGATGAAGCTTCAGAGTTCTTTTTGTTGAAAGTTTTTGGTTGAAGATTGGAGAAGAGAGGATGAGAGCGATGGAAGTCAGAGGAAGTTTGTTACATCTCTTTGGTATTCTGTTATGAAGTTTTTTATGCTCTCCTTTTCTCCTTTTTCTCTTATCCCTTTCCAATGTATTCTGTTATGTATTTTTCTGTGAACCCGTTTATTATTGTGCACTTGCAGGTCTGGTTTTGTTGAATAGATATGAATGCAAGTTGCTTGTTTCCAGTTTGAATAGTATGGAGCACCACTCAACTTAGAACCTGACCGGTTTAGGATTGAAGGGATTTTGAATAAGATATGCTGCAAGTTGATGGGCATTCGGTGCAACGGTGGCAATTATAAATCTTTCTTTTTGTAATTATGGATGTAAGACTGTAATAGAGACATTTGGATTTTTGTAATTATGGATGTAAGAATGTAATAGAGACATTTGGATTTTTGAATTGAACTTAGAACCGTGAAAGATATCCAAATTAACATTGTGCTATGAATACGTCTTGAAACATGCTCTTTTTGAAATCCAAATGTATTTTCTCTCCACACTTATAAACCTCACTCAACTTTAACAACTTTGATCAAATTTTCAACTTTGAATGAATGCCTCAAACTACACCTTATTTCTCAAACTACACCTTATCCTTCAATCTTGTATGCGCCGAATTTAGCCATCATGAACAAACATATACTCCTGAACAATTTACGCTCGTGACATCAAGTAATCACCAATGAATTCGAATCTTTTATTTAATGAAAACTTGTCTTCAATTCTCGAATCATAAGTGACTTGAACTTCATAACCATAACGCTTTGAGGACCTCTTTAATGGAGATAAGGATTGAGACATAGAAACACCTCCTAACATGAAATCCAGTCATTCTATGTAGACAAACTTGTAACTTGAAGAAGAAGTCCATGAACCAACCCTATTTCATATTTCAACGCACACAGAAGAATTGGTTGAAACAAACTTGAACGAAGATGAGAAACTCTTTTATTATTTTCTTCAATTTTTTTGAATGGCGAAATAAATGCCATTCATAACTTATAGCACATATAAGAGGGCAAATTTTGGGGTGCAACAGCTGCCCCTATTCAAACTTCTTGAACCCGACGAGAGAGAAACAAAGGTTTCGAACCGTTGAGGTTGAAGGAGATTGAATACTAGAATGAACTCGAAAATTTGCGATCTTGATCAATAGAAGATTCCATCTTGCAATAAGAAGGAATGTATCACCCCACAAGCAGGGAGAAAAAAACCTCAATTGATCTGGATAATTAAGTAGCTCTAACTTGCGATAAGAAGGAACGGGCAACCCCACAGGCAGGGGAAAAAAAACTTCAATTGATCTGGGCATCAAGAGAAGGAACATCTCGACTGATCTGGGCATCAGGCGTAGCAGATGTCTTCCGAACAGGAATCGGGGATAGATGTCTAAGTCGATCTGGGAATCGAAAGGAGATATTTCGGTTGATCTGGGCATCAACGGGTAGTAAATATCTCTGGTCTGGGCACCAAGGCGACATCTCCATCTGATGCAATTAAATCATCAGGCAGATATTCCAACTGATCTGGGTATCAGTGGCTTGCTCCTTCGTAAGATCGACGAGATCCGGAGGCGGTTCCCTCAACTGAAAGTCTGGTTTATCAGGAATAGGAACAATATCTCTTCCGAACTGTGTACGCCGGGAAAGGAAGTCTTTAACTGATCTAGGATCGATGCTAGAAAATAAGTAGAACAATCCTCTTCTGAATGACAAAGTCAATCAGGTAGATATCTCCATCTGATCTGGGTATCAGTGGCTTGCTCCTTTGTAAGATCGACGAGATCCGGAGGCGGTTCCCTCAACTGAAAGTCTGATTTATCAGGAATAGGAACGGATATCTCTTCCGAACTGTGTGCGCCGGGAAAGGAAGTCTTTAAACTGATCTGGACATGATGCCAGAAAATAAGTAGAACAATCCTCTTCTGATTGAAAAAGTCAATCAGGTAGATATCTCCATCTGATCTGGGTATCAGTGGCTTGCTCCTTCGTAAGATCGACGAGATCCGGAGGCGGTTCCCTCAACTAAAAGTCTGATTTATCAGGAATAGGAACAGATATCTCTTCCGAACTGTGTGCGCCGGGAAAAGAAAACATCTTCAACTGATAGTAAGCATCAGGACTGGGCAGACGAGTTCTTCTTCTGAACGAAAATAAATCGTCAGGACGTAGATATTTCCAACTGATCTGAAGCATCAGCGGGCTTGCTCCTTAGGAAGATCTTGGGAGATCCGGAGGCGGTTCCTTCAACTGAACTGGAATCAGGATAGGAACAAATATCTTCAACCGATTTGTGGGCATCGGGATCAAGAATGCACTCAACTGATCTGACGATGTCAAGATAGGAAAACAAACTTCTTCTGATTAAGACATCAGGATAAGCGCCTGTAATGATTAGGCGAGTTACTCTCTGGGAGGCATTTTGAAACTTGATAACTTTCCTGTAGAAAGAAACAAATATGATATGATTTATGCATGATGCATGTATGAATGTTTATGGAATAACGTTTCGGAGAAGGAAGACGCTACACGCTTTTGAGAATGCTATGCAAATGATGCATGATTCAGACGCTGCTTAGGGAAACAGCGGAGGAGCACTGAATTGCTGAAGAAGTCCTGGAGAGAATATGGAACTCTGCGGGGAGGACAAGATGAGTGACCAAGGGTCACCATTGTGAGCTTGCAAAGATGGATCAGGAATCTGCTGGAGATGATCAAATCTAGATGCGAGCTCTGCTTGGGGAATAGATCTTGCTTGAAGATAAGAACATCCCAATTAACTGCCTGGGGAAGACCCTTGCAACTTCATATGGAGAAGCAAATTCTCGACACCCTGGGATGTGAAGATAAAGACAAGTTATGGAGACAACTCGGATGGGGAGTGACCAACTTGCTCGTGTAGGACGCACTCCGCTGGGGAAATCCTTAAAGGACACAGATTCTGCTGAGGATGCATGTGAAACTCTGCTAAGGAGAGACTCAGTGGAGAATATGAATACTTCTGCATAGTGATCCACTGAGAAGATAAGAAATCCGCTAGGGATAAGGAACTCGGCATAAGAACCTCTTGTTAAGACCACTCCACTGGGGAATAAGATGACTCTCTTGGGGACAACAGGTCAATCTGTTGGGGAGAGAAAAGCTCTACTGGGGAAAATGAGGAACTCGGGCATGGAACCTCATTTAGAGCTTGCTGGGGAATCAGATACCATTCAATCATGATTCAACTGGGGAGAAGATATTCCACTGAGGAATAAGGCTTCTGAAGCACGGAGATTGCATTGAGATGTGCTTTGCTGAGGAGATGAGAATCTTGGAACAAAGAAAACCTCATCTAGATGCACTCAGCTGGGGAATGAGGATCTCTCGCTTGGCTAAATCCGCCACTACGCTGACATGGTGTACTCGAAAGGATGCACCTGTGAGATAAACAAATGAAAATGCCTCTGGATATAGCATGACATCTGCGGGGTTTCCTCACATGGCATAGGATAGTGATGCTCACCCACAATGGGCAAATGCAAAAGCAAACAAATTGTCAGACATCTGAGCTTGAAACTTTCCAAACAAGCAATGGATTCAATGAGAAGCAAACATTGATTAGAACACCAAACAAGTATCGGCTGGAGTATCAAACAGGCATTGACTTTCCGAGAGAGTGCCACCAAGAAGTGGGCTTAAGAGGTCAAGCAAGTGTTGACTTCAAAGGGACCAAACATGCATTGGCTTTCATAATGTTCTGCATATTCGTATTGATTGTAAAGATGCCAACAAGTAATGGGCTTTCAGCTTCTGACTGCTGAGGATGGCGACCCTGACGATTCTCAAGTTCATAAGTTGTTTAGCTCACACACTTGAAATTTAAACTGGACACCTCCTGACGAGGAAAGAATGCCAATGCATAGTGTATTTCCCCATCCTGTAAGGACTTTGAAGAAGTTCGTCTCGTAAGGACTTCTTGAGATTTGTGCTATCATAGCCAATTTTCCCCAGTATCATGAACTTTGGAACCATGCCCCAGCCTGACTTGTATTGTAAGTAGGTTTGACTGTGCTTGGGTGAATGCCCCGGATTGTTTAGCATTTTGAGAGATTTTTTTGAATCTTGACCTGATTTCCCCAGATTGATTGAAAATTTACTCGATAGAGTATTCAAACGCTTCTTGTGCCCCTGAGGGTGATCAAAATTTGAAATATTGCTGCCTCTGCTCAACGGAGTTCCAAAGACAACATGTCCTTCGGAAGGATAGAACATTTCACCTGAAGTTCATGATGGAAACTTTCCTTATGTTAAGCACTTGTTCATATGCAAAGAATGTTTATTATGAGAAATATAATTCTAATGCAAAGAGTATGTTTGTCCTGAAGTTTAAAGAAACTTTTTGAAAGGATGTCGTAACATCGAGTTTTTTGTTAAAGAAAGATGGTGGGATACCAACTCAAGCATTTAGCGGATCTCCTAGGAGTCAGTTTACCGTATTCTCGTGTACAATATGCTTTCGAATTAACCCTGCTTCAATTAGGACTTTTAATGGTTATAACGTGGCCAGGTTCACGGTTTAAGAAAAAAGGATTTTTAGGCTCAAATTATTTGGTGCCCACCCCCTTCGTGATGTTCTCCAGTCTTATGTTCAGTTAACTCGATGCGAGCATTCATCTTTCAAGAGAAGTTTGGAAATGATCGAGGAGTCAATGAGGTCTTCTGGACACGACAATCACTTTACCTTTTGTTTTTGGTGTCTAATCACACGACTTTGTTCTTTGCTAAGGATTCTTATTTTGTAATCCTTTTTTTTCGCTTTCGCATTTCTTTTTTTTTTTGTTTCCCTAACTTTTGCCTGGACAATTTCTCTTGAATTTTGATTTGGATGTCCAGCGGGATGCCCTAACTTTTGCCTAAGTCACATGCTTTCAACTTGTTGACTTAGCGGGCTTTTCTTCTTTTTTTTCTTTTCTTTTTGATTCATTCTTTTCTTTTGAACAAGTCGTGTGATCCTGGATCTCGGATTTGTTGGAAGTGACTGTGACTGCCTGAGTCCTTGATTGATGAGGAGCTACCATTATGGTATTGTCATCTTTTGACCTCCTGATGTGAGGGATAAACCACAACAGCTTTGATGTTGGTCTCAACCTCCTGATGTGAGGGATAATTTTGATGTCTCGACCTCCTGAGGTGAGGAATAACCGTTGTGGATTTGACTTTCCTCAATCTATTGAAAGATAGCCATTGTTGTATCCTTAGATGTGTGCTCCTGATAAATTTTGAATGCTCGATCAGGTTAACTGAATACTACCCGCCCCTGGGTTAAATATGAGGGTTTTTTTTATTTTGAGAAAAGAAACTCCTACTTCGAAGGCTCAGAGGGGTTATCGAAGGTCTATCTCCCTTATATCTCCAGTGTTTGGGAATTTGAAACAATGCCTGTACATCATCAACAGGGTTCTACTCAAAAGCATACCATTTGAGGTTTTTGGTATTATGTTCATCATTCTCCCTACAGAGTTATCGTGCTTTATGTAGCAAGAGTCGAGTATCACAACAAGCATATAATAACATATAAGAGCAAAAGCGAATGGATTTTTTCAAGACAAACATATCCAATGCATTATGATTATAGTTCAAAAACAAACAAGTTTTGCATATAAACAGTATTGAACAAAGCGAGAAAGCTTAAACATGAACATGCATGATGAATTAAGAATTGCCAATGTTGAGGAGATCCTCTCCGTATGGACGTATTGCTTCAGAAGATCCGTTGAGTCGGAGGAGAACTTCAATTCTGGCCTTCAAGTGCGAATGTGATAATCTTTGAATCAATCAGGTTCTGAACCTTGTCTTTGAATGGATGACAACCTTCAATCAGATAACCAAGTACCCCCAGAGTGGAAAGCACACCAAGCACTACGTCAGAACACTTTAGATCACTTCCTGGAAGAAAATTTCGGCAAAGTCATACAGAAGTTGCAAGTGTCCAGATTTTAGGGATTTGAGCCATGCAAGTGGTGCACAAACTCAAGATACAAAGCGTCTTGCTTATCCCTCGGTCGGGAGCCCCAAATACAGTGACTGGAGTTTGTGAACGCTTTAGGGATTTGAGCTGCCAATGATGCGAACTCAAGAACACGGAGTCTTGCTTATCCCTCGGTCGGGAGCCCTAAATATAGCTGCTAAATAGAAAACACCATCATAAATGGAGGAAACTTGTATTACTATCAGCGAACAACAATACCCTCTGCCGCTTGGTAATCAAAGTCGTTACTCGGAACACACAAGAGTTGTTGGGAAGGAAACCTCTGGCAGTACCCATTGCAAGTGATTCTCATGAGTTACTCCTCGAGGAGTATCAAACATTCTACTTGCAGCAGATGAAATGGGGTTGGCCAGTGGAAACCATTATGAGTAAACTCAAACATTTATGTATCGAGCAAGTCCTGGACTCTTTCCACCTCAACACCTTGTAAAGCTTGACACTATGACCAGGTTCCCCGAGAATGGAAAACACCGAGTATTTTCATCGAAATCAGGAGAGCTATATGTGGTGAGGAAGATCCAAAGCAACGGATCTTAACCAATTGAATTTCCATCAAGCAGGGAAGCAACTAAACACCAGGCATTAGGATTACATCAGCCTGCTTCTTATACTCTTTCCGTCTTTGTTGACAAGCAAAGGATACTGACAAGGAAACTCCAAGAGAAGAGGTGACTTGGGATATGAAATAGAACCTTGAGAATGAGAGGTGTCTATGTAAACCACTTTTGATTTTTGCTTGGCAGAAGATTCTGACGAAGTCACACGGAATTTGTAATGCTTTTAGGGATTCGAGCAATGCAAATGGTGCAATGCTCAAGATAGACAATGTCTTGCTTATCCCTCGTGCGGGAGCCCCATGCAACTTCAAATACTTGCACATCCTAACATCATAACCAGGTGCCCCAGGATGGAATTCACACCTAGTGTCATCATCATCAAGCAGAGAACTTGCAAACATCAATACGGTACGAAGCTTAACCAGTTGCAAATACAGCAAGCGTGGAAGCAAATGAGAATAATACAAGTCCTCAAAAAGAACCCCAACCGAGCTTTCCTCTTGGTCACTCCACAAAGTTATTCCATGACTAATCTCTGAACAAACAATAAGAAGAAGTCGAGTCTGTGCTTCCGGGGAGGATACCAAGTCTGAATAAGAAATCCTTGATCTTGAACACCTGTTATGCATGAGATGTATGAGATGCATGATATGAATGCAATGCCATGTTCATTCAATTTCCAAGGAATCCTCATGTTTTGAATTTATTTTTAAAGTAAGAGATGGAAAAGCTCAATACGAGGCTTAAAGATACGATTCCTTGGAAATGGAAGGAACATGTATGCTAGTTATTTTTTGTACATCATTTTTTGGGAAAGTAAACATGCAATGATGCAAGGTGGTGGGATTTTGGATGTCTCCCACCGGACATATCTGGATCTCCTCAAAGTTATACGATCCAGGTTCAAAGGTTCGGCACCAATTCAGAACTCCCCGTAGATCACGGGCCATAATCAATAGAAACAGAACCACAGTCATCATAACAGGAACAAAACCACTCGAACAAGAACCACAGTAACCCTCAAACCAGAACAGCGGTAACCCACGAACAAAAACAGCGGTCATCAACAATGTACCTGTTATACGATCATTGATTCCCGCCCCACTCACGGGTAAAATCTAGGCCAAGGTAAGGTCATGAAACGCAGTATACGGTCCGCCCGAAGGTAAGCATCATCACAGCGCGGATGCGGGTGACGATAATACCTCCGTTTGAAACCACTACTCTGCTCGTGGTCACATAATCCATCCCGAGACGTACACCTCGAGACAAATAATGCTCCCACTCTATCCTAGGGTTCCTATGGTTCACACATAGCCTGGGTATTGGGCCTTTTACCTCTTGAAACACCCACCCAACAGACAGAGATCCAGCCAGTCCAGAATATGATGCAGAAAAGTAAAAGCGCACATAGAATGCAATGCAAATAGGTAAATATGCAAAGCAGTAAAAACACCCAAAGATAAACACACAAGCGCTAGGATCGACTCGCTAGGTCCGGACCAGCAACAGGTCAAGACGTCCCCAGCAGAGTCGCCAGCTGTCGCTACCCCGCGAAAATTAACAGAGTCGCCACTAACATATTTATCCTGAAAAGGAAGGGAATGCCAGCAAACCACAAAACAAAACAACGGTCTCACGACCAGAGAAAAAAGGGTAAGGGAGTCGGTTACGCGAGGGGAAGGTATTAGCACCCCTCGCGCCCATCGTACTCGATGGTATCCACGCCTGTGTCTAAAACTATGGGTGTGTAACAAATCTACGCTAATCTGGACTAAAATGAATGCAGAATGTAGGGAAAATAAAGGATTATGCTCGCACGGGCCCTACCCCGCTGCCTACGTATCTGTTTTGCAGAATCAGAGCTACCGTAGCTCGGCTAACTAATTTCTGTTTGTTTTGTGTTTTTTAGGTGAACGAGTTACATTCACACTCCGCTGCTCGACCTTTGGAGACTTATGCTGGGAATGGAGCGGAAATAACAAGCTCTTTAGAAAAGAAAATCAAAGAGTGTGGTTTGTGTTTTAAAAGATGCATGAGGAAGACCTAAGCTAAAGAGGGAAAGCTTGCTACCTAATGTTATCATACAAAGGGTACAAGTCTAAACTAAGCTAACAACCTATGAGGAAAAGGGAAAGCACACAATAAGCACACAAACGAGCATCCACTCGTAAAGCAAACAAACCAACGGTACTGACCGAATGGTAGAAAAGCGGTCCCGCCATAGCCAAGGGGAGCAACTCAACCCAAGTCAACCAAGCATTAGACCTCGCGAAAATGATCAGGCCATAGACAAGAGGGCGGACCCCTCTCAGCAACCAAGCCGTCACGGATCATAAAGGAAAACGGTGCGTGCGTACACCGAGCATCAACGTCGAGCGACGCGAGCTATAGGAAAGGCGGGGGTCCGGCTACATGAACCCTTTTCCTGACATACTCGATAACAAGATCTTGTGCTGGTTCAGAAGCGAGCAACGCGTAGCATGCGCATACTGAACAGACTCGATGAGACTAGGCGGGGGTTGATTGCTAACCCTTTCCGCATGCCTTCCATGAGGACTTAACGGAGTGCCATATAGGACTTATTACACCGTGACTCCCTGCCGCAAAGCACAAATATAAACACACCAACAAAAACAGAGCCTCTTTCGAGGGCTTGGCCAGATGCATGTCTAGGTCCTACTTCTCATGTTAAAGGATGATGCGAGAAAGCGATAAAGTGCAAGAAAAGTAAAATGAAACGGGAGACAATACTGAGCGGATAGCAAATCCGCAATGAGCTAGCAAGCGTAAGCAGAGAAGTCCGAAATACTTCGCGTAAGCCATCATCAAGCACAGCGAGTCAGAAAGCGTCGTCGTGAAAGCCATCATCAAGCAAAGTTACAAGCGACATGTGGCACGCGTCGAGCATAACCACACGAGCAACCTGCAAGAGAACACAAGCCAGACAATACAGGGATATACATCTCAATGAATGAGAGATCAGGTGACTGGCATCGGAAATAGGTTCGTGTCCCACAAATAAAGTGGAACACGACGCAAATCAATCGCACCGGAAGCGAATTCGTGTCCCACAAGTAAAGTGGAACACGAAGCAAGTCGAATCGCAATCAAAGGCTCTCTCGAAGTACCTCGCACATCTCAACTAGCAAATCAGTAATAACAAGGAAGCATGCACCCGTCATAGAAAATAAGAGAAATTAAATTCTAAGTAAATCCTAAACAAAAGTCTAACAAGATTAAATTGTTTTTTATGACATTTTATCAAAGAATTAGAAGAACAAAATTATGTGACAAAGCATTTAAATCTAATAAAGAAAATACATGTTTTTGGTTATTTTTTATCATGCAAAAGAATCTAAGCAAACATAATATTTTTTATAGCATTTTGTCAAAGAATTAAAACTAAACAATATAGCAAAACATTAAAAATCTAGCAAGCAAAATATTACATATTTTTATTCATTTTTATCATGCAAAAGTCTAACAAAATATTGATTTTATACTACATTTTTATCATGAAAGAAAAATGCAAAGAAACTAAATCTAACAATAAAGAAATGTGAGAATCAGGGGGGTCTATGGAGAAATTATAGTGTGAACAAGGATTAGGGCGCAGGCCCACAGTGTGGCTGGCCCAGCAGAGTTTTTTTGCTATGATTCTGAAAAATAGAAAGGGGTGCGCCTGGGCCATAAGGTGTAGCAAAGCAATTCGATGATAAGGCCCAAGGATCATTGTTTTTGTAGAGTTTATTGGCAAAAAAATGAGTTGCAATGGGCTCAGGGGATTATGAACAGCAATTTGGTGGCCCAAGTTCCTAATCCAGGTTCATGTTTCTATTGATTCAGATTTTGCAATATCAATTGAAAGAATTATATTCAGATTTTGTTAATCAAACACTAATTCGAAATGAAATCCAATTAACCAACAATAACTATTCCAGATTTTCAATCAATTCTCCATTAATCACAATTACTCAAAATAAACTCAGAATTAAGACAAAAGGGGATTAGGTTTAGAAGTTGTGACCATTGGAGTTTATGTGAAAGACTCTCTCCGTCTCTTCCTCAACGAACACGACGGCGCGCGGCGCACGGCGCAGGGGCTCGATCTCCCTCTCATCAATCTCCTCAGACGCCGCTCGACACGCCACCGCGAAGCACCATTCATGACCTCACGGCTTCTTTTCTTCCCATCGGACTCACGGCGGACTCAACCTTTGCCGTTATCTCTCTCTTCGTCGCTCCTCTCTCGCCGCTCCCGTTTTCCTCTATTCTTCTTCTTTTCTGGATTTATAACACTGAGTTGTTGTTCGATTCGAAGTGGCAGATGGCGCGAGATGATGGTGATTGTTGACAATTGCGATTTATAGAAGGTGATGGTAATAGCGAGGCGAAGATTTTGAAGTTATTACGGATGCGTGAACAAAGATGATGAAGATGCTTCGATCGAAGCTTGTTGAGAAGTGAATCGCGATGTTGAAGATTTGCTCGTGATTATGCAGGATTAAAGGTATGAATCTCTTAGATTGTGAAGCATGATTGATGATTCTTCTATACTATGACTTTCTGATTTTTGCAGAGTTCTTGAAGAATTGATGATACGAGTTCTTGAGGTTCGAAGATGATATAGAGAGGTGGAGATTGAAGAGAGTATCCGTGGATTGGTGAAGGTCGATGTTGAATCTGTTATTGTTGATTTCAGTGATGAGGATTGTTGATGTTACGAAGAAGATGATGAATCGATGAAGATGATGATTCAATGAAGATGATGAAGGTGAAAAATGGTTATGGTTGAATCTGTGATTGAAGGTTGAATTGTGGAAGATGAAGTTTCAGCGTTGAAGATGATGAAGATCGAGAAAGAGGATCAAGGTTCTCAGAAAAGGTTTGTTACGTTTCTGTTACGATTTTCTGTCATGAGGTTCAATCGAGAGAGAATTGAAGAGTGTTTTTCTGATGAAGCTTTTTCTGTGTGAGTTTCTGTTAGGAATTTATTGTGATTGTGGATTGAAGATGAAGCTTCAGAGTTCTTTTTGTTGAAAGTTTTTGGTTGAAGATTGGAGAAGAGAGGATGAGAGCGATGGAAGTCAGAGGAAGTTTGTTACATCTCTTTGGTATTCTGTTATGAAGTTTTTTATGCTCTCCTTTTCTCCTTTTTCTCTTATCCCTTTCCAATGTATTCTGTTATGTATTTTTCTGTGAACCCGTTTATTATTGTGCACTTGCAGGTCTGGTTTTGTTGAATAGATATGAATGCAAGTTGCTTGTTTCCAGTTTGAATAGTATGGAGCACCACTCAACTTAGAACCTGACCGGTTTAGGATTGAAGGGATTTTGAATAAGATATGCTGCAAGTTGATGGGCATTCGGTGCAACGGTGGCAATTATAAATCTTTCTTTTTGTAATTATGGATGTAAGACTGTAATAGAGACATTTGGATTTTTGTAATTATGGATGTAAGAATGTAATAGAGACATTTGGATTTTTGAATTGAACTTAGAACCGTGAAAGATATCCAAATTAACATTGTGCTATGAATACGTCTTGAAACATGCTCTTTTTGAAATCCAAATGTATTTTCTCTCCACACTTATAAACCTCACTCAACTTTAACAACTTTGATCAAATTTTCAACTTTGAATGAATGCCTCAAACTACACCTTATTTCTCAAACTACACCTTATCCTTCAATCTTGTATGCGCCGAATTTAGCCATCATGAACAAACATATACTCCTGAACAATTTGCGCTCGTGACATCAAGTAATCACCAATGAATTCGAATCTTTTATTTAATGAAAACTTGTCTTCAATTCTCGAATCATAAGTGACTTGAACTTCATAACCATAACGCTTTGAGGACCTCTTTAATGGAGATAAGGATTGAGACATAGAAACACCTCCTAACATGAAATCCAGTCATTCTATGTAGACAAACTTGTAACTTGAAGAAGAAGTCCATGAACCAACCCTATTTCACATTTCAACGCACACAGAAGAATTGGTTGAAACAAACTTGAACGAAGATGAGAAACTCTTTTATTATTTTCTTCAATTTTTTTGAATGGCGAAATAAATGCCATTCATAACTTATAGCACATATAAGAGGGCAAATTTTGGGGTGCAACAGCTGCCCCTATTCAAACTTCTTGAACCCGACGAGAGAGAAACAAAGGTTTCGAACCGTTGAGGTTGAAGGAGATTGAATACTAGAATGAACTCGAAAATTTGCGATCTTGATCAATAGAAGATTCCATCTTGCAATAAGAAGGAATGTATCACCCCACAAGCAGGGAGAAAAAAACCTCAATTGATCTGGATAATTAAGTAGCTCCAACTTGCGATAAGAAGGAACGGGCAACCCCACAGGCAGGGGAAAAAAAAACTTCAATTGATCTGGGCATCAAGAGAAGGAACATCTCGACTGATCTGGGCATCAGGCGTAGCAGATGTCTTCCGAATAGGAATCGGGGATAGATGTCTAAGTCGATCTGGGAATCGAAAGGAGATATTTCGGCTGATCTGGGCATCAACGGGTAGTAAATATCTCTGGTCTGGGCACCAAGGCGACATCTCCATCTGATGCAATTAAATCATCAGGCAGATATTCCAACTGATCTGGGTATCAGTGGCTTGCTCCTTCGTAAGATCGACGAGATCCGGAGGCGGTTCCCTCAACTGAAAGTCTGGTTTATCAGGAATAGGAACAATATCTCTTCCGAACTGTGTACGCCGGGAAAGGAAGTCTTTAACTGATCTAGGATCGATGCTAGAAAATAAGTAGAACAATCCTCTTCTGAATGACAAAGTCAATCAGGTAGATATCTCCATCTGATCTGGGTATCAGTGGCTTGCTCCTTCGTAAGATCGACGAGATCCGGAGGCGGTTCCCTCAACTGAAAGTCTGATTTATCAGGAATAGGAACGGATATCTCTTCCGAACTGTGTGCGCCGGGAAAGGAAGTCTTTAAACTGATCTGGACATGATGCCAGAAAATAAGTAGAACAATCCTCTTCTGATTGAAAAAGTCAATCAGGTAGATATCTCCATCTGATCTGGGTATCAGTGGCTTGCTCCTTCGTAAGATCGACGAGATCCGGAGGCGGTTCCCTCAACTGAAAGTCTGATTTATCAGGAATAGGAACAGATATCTCTTCCGAACTGTGTGCGCCGGGAAAAGAAAACATCTTCAACTGATAGTAAGCATCAGGACTGGGCAGACGAGTTCTTCTTCTGAACGAAAATAAATCGTCAGGACGTAGATATTTCCAACTGATCTGAAGCATCAGCGGGCTTGCTCCTTAGGAAGATCTTGGGAGATCCGGAGGCGGTTCCTTCAACTGAACTGGAATCAGGATAGGAACAAATATCTTCAACCGATTTGAGGGCATCAGGATCAAGAATGCACTCAACTGATCTGACGATGTCAAGATAGGAAAACAAACTTCTTCTGATTAAGACATCAGGATAAGCGCCTGTAATGATTAGGCGAGTTACTCTCTGGGAGGCATTTTGAAACTTGATAACTTTCCTGTAGAAAGAAACAAATATGATATGATTTATGCATGATGCATGTATGAATGTTTATGGAATAACGTTTCGGAGATGGTTATCTTTAACACTCATCGATCTCCTACTTTGATAACATACTTGACAAGTTTCAAGATGGTTATCTTTAACATCTAACAACTAACTTTAATTTCCGCACCTTTACTATACCGCTCTTTATATTTCTCGCTTTATTGCTTTATTTTATCATTTCATCATATTTACTTTCCGCCATTTTCTCTTTGTCCACTTGGACATATGTTTATGCTTCCGTTATTTTTCTTTTGTCCACTTGGACCATACTTTACTTTTTTGCTAAAACACTAATAAATAACCGAAAATCTAAAAAAATACATAAGGCTCTCTTTGGACTATCGGTTACTATCCCTAGCATTTTGGAGATTCAGACTTATGGACCTAGTACCTCTGGACTCATTCTATTACTACCCTGTGACTGTTCTGTCTGTCTGGCATTGTACTGTTGTATGTTTATGTGTGCATGTATTTCCTTGAAAACCCTTGATGGTTAATTCCAAGGCATTGATATAAGGATTTTACCCGAAAACAGCCGTTACTCTGCCCGATTTTTGTCAGAATCTTAATGTGCTTAATGCAAAGTGGTGCTAAGACAATAAGTTCATCTGGATCCTCAAGTGTTAATGTGTTGGTATTGATAAATCCAAAGGACGGGAAAACTACCTTGGCTCTTAATGTCAAGTGTTGGCTTCTTATTTGGTTAGATCGTTTCTTTCCTTAGCTTTTATTTTATGCACTAGGTTAGCCTCTTCATCTCCTCCTACTTCTTAGATTTTCAAAATCTTCTCCCTTTTTCCAAAATATTCTTATGTTTGCAACCTTTTCAAAACCTTTTTTCTTAAAAATATCTTTCGCCCTTAGTGGCTTTTCTTCAAAAGTTTAGACACCGTTAATTGTCGCAACGAGTGGTTATACCCCACGATTTTGAAATTGATTGATAATAACGAGATCTTTTCCGCGTGAGAGAGCTAGTGGCATACTCGTTGATTTTATCCGAGTTGGAGCCCTTCTTTCATTTGCGATGCAAAGAACTTGTTTGTTCTCATGCTCAAGATCAATGGCTGAGTATTTCTCTCTAACGACAACAAAGTGTTTACTCGTTTTTAAAATGTTTTTCCCAAAAGCGGAACTACATTAGCTCTGACTTCTCCATTGCACCGAGGAGGTATGTAGGCCCAAGGCTTAACGCTTTGCCGAGCTTATTTTAAAAATAAAACAAACCCTTTTTAGCACACACACGCACAGATTTTCAAAAAGGTTCCCGTGGAGTACCACGGATATGAGGGGTGCTTTAAACCTTCCCCTCATATAATCAACACCCGAACCTGAGTTCTCTTTCTTGTTTTTTTTAAAAACAAAACTTTGGGTTTTTCGTTCTTTTCCCTTTTCCTGTGAAAAAATAAAGCGCGGTGGCGATTTCAAAACGGAATATTGATTCGAGTCAATCCCATGGCTTCGATATCAGATTTTCCCCGCTACAGAAAAATGGCGACTTCAGTGGGGAGCCAGTTTTAAGTGTGTTAAGCCTATTTTTGTTTATCTGTGTGTTTTATCTGTATATATTGTTGTGTGCTTTGTGTGTTTATTTTTATTTTTTTTCTTTTTTGGTGCTCGATGGTTCCTCTGTGATGAGACAAAGTTCTAACCCGAACTTTGGTGAGTAACTTGAGATAGGAGGTGGTAAGACCAATAGTCGCATGTCAGGAGCAATCCTTACCATGAGCGTCATATGGTGGAACCCCAATCAGTGGAGGCCTCATGGAAGGTAGTAGAGGTTGTTACGAACCATCGTGATAACGCTATTACTTTCAATAGTGAGTGTCCGTAGAAGCTGAATGGCCTAGAACCCTTTTAACCAATCTAAGCCTTTTTTAGGATGTAGTGCAGAAACAAGATCAAGTACCAATTTGAGCTTGTTGTCATGCGATACTACGCTCAGACAAGGTCTTTTTAGGCATATTATTGGCGCCCATGAGCAATTGTGCGTGCCGGTAATATCCGATAGAAGATTGAAAACTCTGGGAACCGTTGTAGAACCCGACTGGCAGGTACAAAATTCCTTAGAACACTCCTTGTGGGATGGGTAGACCCATGGCTCCATGCTCGTGACGTCGAACCTTTGAACCTGGACTATTTGATTTTGTGTGATTTGATGTGATCTTGTGTGCTCTTGATTGTGATTGATGCATAAACCATGCATTCATGCATTCATAAAAATGACATTCACAAATGGTTTTCAAGGAACTTAGAGACATTTTTTGTAAACATCACAGGTACCATGGATCAAAAGAGAAGCATCAAGAAGTATACTTTCAGAAATTCAAGTGCAAAGGAATTGAAAGAGCTAGCAACTTTGGTTCCTAATCTTGACAACTTCAAAAGCCGTTATGGGAAATTGATCTCTATCTTGAAGACTAAAGTGGAAAAGGGGATTCTTGAGACTCTTGTGCAGTTTTATGACCCGGTTTATCATTGTTTCACCTTTCCTGATTATCAGCTTATGCCCACTTTGGAGGAGTACTCTTATTGGATTGGTTTACCCATTACGAATGATATACCGTTTAGTGGTCTGGAGAAAGAGCCTCAGGTTGATGAGATAGCAGAGCTTCTTCATTTGAAGATATCAGATGTAAAAGCAAACATGACTAAAAAAGGAGGAATTTGGGGGTTGACTTCTAAGTTCTTGATTGGAAAAGCTTCTATGTTGGCTAGTAAAGGAAGTATGATTGCTTTTGAGACATTTCTGGCCTTGCTCATCTATGGTTTGATACTCTTTCCCAACATTGACAATTTTGTCGATGTTAATGCTATTCGGATTTTCATGATTGGGAATCCTGTGCCTACTTTGCTTGGGGATACTTATCATTCCATCCACCATAGGAATGATAAGAAAGGTGGACTTATCAATTGTTGTACTCCTTTGCTCTATAAGTGGTTTATTTCGCACTTACCTCAAGCTAAGAGTTTCTTGAACAATCCTGATGGTCTCTCATGGTCTCAGAAGATCATGCCTCTTACTAATGGGAATATCCATTGGTACAATCCTGCTTATGACATTGGTGAGATTATTGATAGTTGTGGAGAAATCCCTAATGTACCTCTTCTTGGTATACAAGGAGGAATTACCTACAACCCCATTCTTGCAAGGCGTCAATTTTGCTATCCTATGAAGGAGCGACCCGCTAGTATCCTTGTGTCAGGAATCTTCTATCTTAATCAAGATGGAAATTCGGATATGAGAAATCGGTTTGTGCGTGCTTGGCACCATGTTGATAGGAAGAGACATTTGGGAAAGAAACAATGTGTTGCTCTCAAAGACTACACTGATTGGGTTCAAGCTAGAGCTCATACTTTTCAGATGCCTTATTTACTCGAGGAGCCTTCTCTACTTGTTACTCCACCATTGTCTCTCACTACTCCTGTTGAAAGTAGTGAAGAACATCTAGAGCTCGTGGCTAAGTTGAGAGCGGAAAGAGATGCTTTGGAGTTTGAAAACAAAGAGTTGAAGATACACTTGAAAGAAAAAGATGAAATGCTTGACATCCAAGATGGTTGGTTGATGGAAAAGGAGGATCAGATTCGTCATCAAGAAGAGTTGCTTCAACAACATGGTGAAAAGCGAAAGAGACCACAAGAAGATTCAGTTGCATGGAAAGAAGTTGCTGAAAAGCTGATGGTCGAGAATGCTCATTTGAAGGCCTTTTATGAAGATGAATTGGAGAAGCTCCGTAGGAAGCTGCAAAGAGGAGTTGGATCTTCATCAGAAGTGTTCCCTTCTAGTTTTTAGCCTTTTCCTTTGTTTTGTAATTTTGGATCTTTGAATCCTTTTGTATGCTTTTCCATGACTAATGAAAGAATATTGTTATGTTTTATGATGTTTTTGCTAATGTTTACAATTAATGTCTTAAAAGTTCCTTGAAAACAAAAATCATTTGCATTGCATTTCATGCATCATTCTGCATTTTGGTCTTGCTTCCGAGAGTATTCCCGAGGTCTTATTCAGTGTTCTTCATACAGAATCAAGCTGTCTCACCGGTATAATACTCGAGCTAACTGCAAGAAGAAGATGGAAGGTCTTGAACAAGAGAATCGTGAGCTACGTGAAGAGGTTGTTACTCTGAGATCTGGTGTGGATCGTCTCACTGCTCTGGTTGAGACATTGATGGCTGCTCAGAATCAGACTCAGAATCAGAATCAGGTTCCTCCTCCCAATGCCCAAGCTCAGGGTCAGACCACTGTGATTTCTGAAATTGCTGCTACAACCATTCCTGCTATTCCTGTTGGTGCTACTCAGCAACGAATGCCTAATGGATACCCCTGGGGCATGCCTAAAGGTTATTTGTCTGTTCTTGAGATGACTCGTCCGTTGACTCCTGTTATGGTCAACACCTCTCCTATTGTTCATACTGGTCCTTTTGTCCCAGAGCCCATTTATGATGCTGCTCCAAGTGAAATTCATGACAGAATGGATGGTTTCCAAGACCAGTTTGAAGAACTGCAGAAAGAGATGAAAGCCTTGCGTGGGAAAGAACTGTTTGGAAAGAATGTGCATGATCTTTGCTTTGTTCCCAATGCGAAAGTACCTGCTAAGTTCAAACTACCTGAATTTGAGAAGTACAAAGGAAATTCCTGTCCTCAGGCGCACCTGGTGATGTATATAAGGAATATGTCCACTCACACTGATGATCAACGTCTGTTGATTCACTATTTCCAAGATAGTTTGACTAGAGCTGCTTCTAAGTGGTATATGGAACTTGATAGCACCCATATCCGCACTTTTAATGACTTAGTTGAGGCGTTTGTGAAGCAATACAAGTATAATGTGGACATGGCTCCTGATAGGGATCAATTGCGAGCTATGATGCAGAAAGAGAAAGAATCCTTCAAGGAATATGCTCAAAGATGGCGTGAGGTTGCCGCCCAAGTAATTCCTCCGATGGAAGAAAAAGAGATGACTAAGATTTTTCTGAAGACTCTTGGTCCGTTTTATTATGAGAAGATGATTGCCAGTGCTCCTGTAGACTTCACTGAAATGGTGGGTATGGGTGTCAGATTGGAAGAAGCTGTGCGAGAAGGTCGTTTGGTGCGAAATGACAATTCATCTGGTGGTGCGAAGAAATATGGTTCCTCACTCCAGAAGAAGAAAGAATCAGATGCCAATGCTGTTTCTCATGGGAGGAATAGTCGATTCAGGAATCAATCTCAGCAAGTGGCGTCAGTAACTCCTGTTGTGAATTCAGTGCCTGTAGCTCCTGTTAATCAACAACCAGCAAGGCGGAATCCGTATCCTCGAGTTAATGTTAATCCTATCCCTATGACGTACATTGAACTGTATCCTGCTCTAATTCATAAGAAGTTGGTTCAACCGAGGTCACCACCTCCTGTGCCAGAGAAACTCCCTTGGTGGTATAAAGCTGATGCCACTTGTGCTTATCATCAAAATGCTTCTGGGCATGATTTGGAAAACTGTTGGGCCCTGAAGAATGAAGTCCAAAGATTGGTTCGTTCTGGTATGCTTTCCTTCCGTGATACTGGCCCAAATGTGCAGAACAATCCGTTGCGAACTCATGAAGCGTCTGTTGTCAATATGGTTGAACATAGTTTGAGGCGCTGTCGTGTGCCTAATATTTGTGCTCTACGTGGATCTTTGAAGGAGATACATGAGAGGTTTGTTAGAAAAGGAGTGATCGAGTTTAGTCATGATGGTTGTCCTTTGTGTGGTGAAGATCCTATGGGATGTGCTGCCCTCCAAGATGATGTTCAAACACTGATAGGTTTGGAGCTATTGGATGATGAGATAGACAACACTTATGTAGATCACAAGTGGCATTTGAAGCAGTTTAATGGGGTTGTGAGCAATATCACTGCATGTAAAAATTTGAGCTTCAGTGATGAAGATTTGCCTGAGGAAGGGAGAAATCATAATTTGGCTTTGCACATCTCTGTCAGTTTCAAAGAGGATTCAATGTCCAATGTGTTGATCGATATTGGATCATCTCTGAATGTCATGCCAAAATCTACTCTTGCTAAGTTGTCTTATGGTGGCACACCAATGAGATTTAGCAATGTGATCGTCAAGGCTTTTGATGGATCGAAGAAATCAGTGGTCGGAGAGGTGGATTTGCCTATTAGTATTGGACCATTTGTCTTCAAGATTACTTTTCAAGTGATGGACATTTTCCCTGCATACAGTTGCTTATTAGGACGCCCGTGGATCCATGAGGCTGGGGCAGTTACTTCAACTCTTCACCAAAAGTTGAAATTTGTGAAAGATGGAAAGATGGTCGTTGTGAATGGAGAACAAGCTTTACTGATTAGTCATCTTTCTTCGTTCCGTACCATAGAAGCTGATGAAGTGGTCATTGGAACTGCATTCCAAGCCCTGTCTGTTAATGATGAAATCAAAAAGGATGAAGCTTCCATTGCCTCCTTCAAAGATGCTCAGCTGGTGGTTCAAAATGGACATTCAGGAGTCTGGGGACAAGTGGTGAGTCTACAAGAGAACAGGAATAGAGCTGGTCTGGGATTTTCTGCCTCAGACAAGTCTGTGATGAAGTCTGAATCTGCTTTTCGTCCTTATCAAGAGATGTTTCATAGTGCTGGGTTTCTACACCCAACCCTTCCAGAGGTGGATGCTATTGTTGAAGATGAACCAGAGCCAGAAGTGCCAAGCTTTGTGACCAATGGAAAGATGATTAAGAACTGGATCACCACTGACATTCCTGAGTGTACTCATGTCTCAAAGTAATTTGCTTTTATGTTTTTCAAAATCCTTTCATTTTGCCCAAGATGAAAGTGAAGTTGTTGGGGCTGTTTTCTGTTTGTTTTAAACATTAAAATCATCAATAAAAGTCATTTTGTTTCTGCATATAAACGTTTTTTTATCTTTTTGCTTTTTCTGGAAAAGTGGTAACACAAAAAACCTTAAAAAATGTTTTCATTTTCCATAATCTGCACGATTACATGTTTGCATATATCTTTCCTTTCCTGAAATAATAATCATTTGTGCAGATTAATCAATAAAACCGTTGAAAGTAATGACCCTGCGCCCTCTCCTAACTTCGAGTGTCCTGTGTATGAGGCGGAAGAAGAGAGTGATGAATGTATTCCTGATGAGATTTCCCGACTGCTTGAGCACGAGGAAGACACCATTCAGCCGTATAAAGAGCCATTGGAAGTCATCAACTTGGGTTCTGAAGAAGATAAAAAGGAAGTCAAGATTGGGGCACTTCTTGGTCAAGATGTTAAGAAGAGGATGGTAGAGCTTCTTAAAGAGTATGTTGACATTTTTGCGTGGTCCTACCAAGACATGCCTGGGTTGGACACAGATATTATGGAGCATCGTTTGCCGTTGAAACCAGAATGTCCTCCTGTCAAGCAAAAGTTAAGAAGGAGTCATCCTGATATGGCAGAAAAGATTAAGAATGAGGTCTTGAAACAGATAGATGCAGGTTTCCTTGTCACTTCTGTATATCCTCAATGGATTTCCAATATTGTGCCTGTTCCAAAGAAAGACAGAAAAGTTCGCATGTGTGTGGATTATAGAGATTTGAACAAAGCCAGTCCGAAAGATGATTTTCCTCTACCTCACATTGATATGTTGGTAGATAGCACTGCAAAGTTTGAAGTTTTCTCCTTTATGGATGGTTTTTCAGGATATAACCAGATTAAGATGGCACCTGAAGACATGGAAAAGACAACCTTTATTACACCATGGGGGACATTCTGTTACAAAGTGATGCCTTTCGGGTTGAAGAATGCTGGTGCGACATATCAGAGAGCCATGACTACTCTTTTCCATGATATGATGCACAAAGAAATTGAGGTTTATGTGGATGATATGATTGCCAAGTCCCAGTCAGAGGAGGGGCACATGGAAGATCTTTTAAAGTTGTTTCAGCGTTTGAGAAAGTATCGTCTCCGCTTAAATCCAAACAAATGCACTTTTGGTGTCCGTTCTGGAAAGTTATTGGGTTTCGTTGTCAGTCAGAAAGGAATTGAAGTGGATCCTGATAAAGTCAAAGCAATTCAGGAAATTCCAGCACCAAAGACTGAGAAACAAGTGAGAGGTTTCCTCGGACGTCTGAATTATATCTCCAGGTTCATTTCCAATATGACTGCTACCTGTGAGCCAATCTTCAAGCTGTTAGAGAAAAATCAGGGATGTATGTGGAATGAAGATTGTCAGAAAGCTTTTGACAACATCAAAGAATATCTGCTTGAACCTCCCATTTTGCTCCCTCCAGTTGAGGGAACACCTCTGATTATGTATCTCACAGTGCTTGAGAACTCAATGGGATGTGTGTTGGGTCAGCATGATGAGTCTGGTCGAAAAGAGTATGCAATATACTACCTTAGCAAAAAGTTTACCGAGTGCGAAACAAGATACTCGCTGCTTGAGAAAACTTGTTGTGCTTTGGTGTGGGCTGCTCGCCGACTGAGACAGTATATGTTGAACCACACCACCCTATTGATTTCCAAAATGGATCCAATTAAGTATTAACTGGAAGGATTGCTCGCTGGCAAATGTTGCTATCAGAATATGATATTGAATATCGAGCTCAGAAAGCTGTGAAAGGAAGTGTGTTGGCAGAGTACCTCGCTCACCAACCAATTGATGATCATCGATCTATCAGAATGGACTTCCCAGATGAAGATATAATGTATTTGAGATCTCAAGATTGGGATGAACCATTGCCAGAAGAAGGGCCGGATCCCGAATCCAAATGGGGTTTGATTTTTGATGGAGCTTCTAATGTTCATGGCCATGGAATTGGCGCCATTATCATCACTCCACATGGATCGCATGTTCCTTTCACTGCAAGGATATGTTTTGACTGTACAAATAATATTGCTGAGTATGAAGCTTGCATCATGGGACTTGAAGAGGCCATTAATCTGAGAATTAAGATTCTTGATGTTTATGGAGATTCCGCACTTGTGATTAATCAGGTTAAAGGAGAATGGGAAACTCGTCATCCTGGTTTAATTCCTTACAAAGATTACGCCAGAAGGTTATTGACATTCTTCAACAAAGTTGAATTCCACCACATCCCGCGAGATGAGAATCAGATGGCTGATGCATTAGCCACATTGTCTTCCATGTACAAGGTTAATTCTCATAATGAGGAGCCTCAAATTACAATCAGGCGTCTTGATAGACCTGCTCATGTATTTGCAGTTGAGGAAGCAACAGATGAAAAGCCTTGGTATTTCGATATTAAGCATTTCCTTCAGACTCGAGAGTACCCACTTGGGGCATCAAATAAAGATAATAAAACTTTGAGGAGATTGGCTGGCAGTTTCTTCATCAATGCTGATGTTTTGTATAAAAGGAATTATGACATGGTCTTGCTCAGATGCGTGGATAGACACGAAGCAGACATGTTGATGCATGAAATTCATGAAGGTTCTTTTGGTACTCTTGCCAATGGACATTCGATGGCTAAAAAGATGCTTAGAGCAGGTTACTATTGGTTGACAATGGAATCTGATTGCTACAAGTTTGTAAAGAAGTGTCACAAGTGTCAAGTGTATGATGACAAGATTCATGTGCCTCCGACACTTCTCAATGTTATTTCTTCCCCATGGCCTTTCTCTATGTGGGGTATTGATATGATTGGCATGATTGAACCCAAGGCTTCGAATGGACATCGATTCATCCTGGTAGCAATCGATTACTTCACCAAGTGGGTAGAAGCTGCTTCATATGCTAATGTAACAAAGCAAGTTGTGGTCAAATTGATCAAGAACAACATCATCTGCAGATATGGTGTACCGAGCAAGATCATTACTGATAATGGCTCGAATCTGAACAATAGCATGATGAGAGAACTGTGTGAAAGCTTCAAGATTGAACATCACAACTCTTCGCCTTATAGGCCAAAGATGAATGGAGCTGTTGAAGCAGCGAATAAGAATATTAAGAAGATTGTGCAAAAGATGGTTGTTACGTACAAGGACTGGCACGAGATGCTCCCATTTGCTTTGCATGGGTACCGTACATCCGTTCGTACTTCAACAGGGGAAACTCCCTTTTCTTTGGTTTATGGTATGGAAGCAGTTCTCCCCGTCGAGGTTGAGATTCCATCATTGAGAGTTTTAATGGAAACCAAGTTATCTGAGGCTGAATGGTGTCAGAGCAGGTTTGATCAATTGAATTTGATAGAAGAAAAAAGAATGACGGCTTTATGCCATGGTCAGTTGTATCAGAAAAGAATGAAGAAAGCATTTGATAAGGTTCGACCTCGTGTATTCAGAGAAGGCGACCTCGTACTCAAAAGGATCTTGTCTTTTACCTCCGATTCAAGGGGCAAGTGGACTCCTAATTTTGAAGGACCATATGTTGTTAAGAAAGCCTTCTCTGGCGGTGTATTAATTCTTGCAACTATGGATGGAGAAGAGCTCCCACGTCCCGTGAATGCTGATGTAGTCAAGAAATACTTCGCCTAAATAATAAAAGAACAGCTCGCTAAGTTGAAAACCCGAAAGGGCGGCTTAGGCAAAAAAGAGCGTCTCGGTGGATTGAAAACCCGAAAGGACGGTCCAGGCAAAAATTAGAGACATAAACAGAATAAAATACCCGGTGGACTGAAAACCCGAAAGGGCGGTCCAGGCAAAAGTTAGGGATTCATGGCAAGTAACTACATCAGACAAGACTTGATCATCAGCAGTCATCTGTTTATCATGAAGAAGTTCGACACTTTTCAACGGAAGCCTTTGCTCAGGAATTCCAAGTTGAGAGAGAGGATGGGGTCATTACATTTCAATGTACCTTTTCCACAAAATTACCACTTTCCAAACTTTGTAATAATCCATGGGGTCTTGCCTTTTGCAGGCTACCATTCTATTAAAAAGTTTGAGCCTTTACCTTTTATTGGCAATCTTGTTTCTTTCATATCTCTCAAAATGTCATTTATTGTTGATAGTAATTTTTGAAACAAAGAGAAAATTAATTTCAACAAAATCTTTTTGAAAATTATAAAAGAATTTTTACTTTGATTCATGAGTGCATTACAAGGAATGAATATGTTGATGTATTCATATGCAGAAGAACGTATTCCACTCAATGCACCTTTGGCCTGGTTCGAGTATGGTTTAGAACTCAACTACTGTGTTCTCTCAACTTCAATGTTCCCTAGCCATCAAGAGATTGTTATAGCAGTTTCTGCTCTGGTGTTCAGCTTGAGACATGCTTGATTATGTCATCTTCGTACACCATATCTTCATCGTCAGTGGTACGGCGATACATCTCTTTCTACCTCCAGTGGGACGTTGGTAGTTCACCTTCAGTGGAACGTTGGTGTATTTTGTTATCTTCATCGTCAGTGGTACGTCGATGTATTTCTCTTTCTACCTCCAGTGGGACGTTGGTAGTTCACCTTCAATGGAACGTTGGTGTATTTTGTTATCTTCATCGTCAGTGGTACGTCGATGTATTTCTCCTTATACCTTCAGTGGAACGTGGGTATGTGTTATCGTTAGTGGTACGGTGATACATCTCTTTCTACCTCCAGTGGGACGTTGGTAGTTCACCTTCAGTGGAACGTTGGTGTATTTTATTATCTTCATCGTCAGTGGTACGTCGATGTATTTCTCCTTCTACCTCCAGTGGGACGTTGGTAGTTCACCTTCAGTGGAACGTTGGTGTATTTTGTTATCTTCATCGTCAGTGGAACGTCAATGTATTCTCTCTTCATATCATCAGTGGTACGGTGGTATATCTCTCTTCATATCATCAGTGGTACGGTGGTATATCTCTCTTCATATCATCAGTGGTACGGTGGTATATCTCTCTTCATATCATCAGTAGTACAGTGGTATATCTCTCTTCATGTCATCAGTGGTACGGTGGTATATCTCTCTTCATATCATCAGTAGTACAGTGGTATATCTCTCTTCATGTCATCAGTGGTACGGTGGTATATCTCTCTTCATATCATCAGTGGTACGGTGGTATATCTCTCTTCATATCATCAGTGGTACGGTGGTATATCTCTCTTCATATCATCAGTGGTACGGTAGTATATCTCTCTTCATATCATCAGTGGTACGTTGGTATATCTCTCTTCATGTCATCAGTGGTACGGTGGTATATTTCTTCTTCATGCCTTCAGTGGAACGTTGGTATATGTTATCATCAGTGGTACGGTGGTATATTTCTCTTCATGCCTTCAGTGGAACGTTGGTATATGTTATCTTCAGTGGTACGGCGGTACATCTTTTCATATCATCAGTGGTACGATGGTGTGATTTCTGTTAACAGATGATTGGCATTCTAATTCAGGATGCATACTTTCTCATCCCCAGTGAAAGAGGATGTTCCCCTTTTCTCATCCCCAGTGAAAGAGGATGCTATAACCTCTCTGACGCGAAGTGTTTTCCCCAGAGAAGTCTCTTTTCCCACCAAAGTTCCGTCTCTCCAACAAAGTCTTGCCTTCCCCAGTGGAGCTTCTAAGACGTTTGTTTCCCCAGCGGAGTTATAGCAAGACATTTGTTTTCCCCAGTGGATCACCTGTTACTCCCCAGTGTTGTCATGCTTTATTATCATCACATGCATTCATTAACATTGCATTGCATCTTAGGATCAAAAATTGTGTTTTATATATTTAAGTCTCTTCGATATTATCAAAATGAAGATTTCCAATCATCGTATCTCCAAATCGAAGAAACTTAAATAGGGGCATCTGTCATACCCCAATTTTTGACCCTAAGATCATACATCAATTGCATTCAATTATCAATCAAGAGCACCATTGTGAAGCTTTATCTTTGATGCTGTGATTATCTCTGAGGGGAATTATCGAGCATTTATAGCCTTTTATTTGTTTATACTAACCAAAAAAATCAAAAATATATGTTTTGTCTCTTTTGTTTATATTTTACAGGTGAAAGACCGGGCAAAAATCAAAACAGTGCAAGAAAACAGTTTTTGAAAATTTGAAGGTGGAAATCGATTTACCCCTTTGGGAAATCGATTTCCTGTGCGCAAAGTTCAAAAAAATATAAGAGGGAAGCTTGACATCATTTTGGCACCTTTTTATTTGATCATTTTATCAATTTTCCACCTCATCAAAATTAACTCATTCATTAAACCCACTTTAACCTCATTTTACCATTTTTACCATTTAATTGCCACTTTAATCACCAATTAAACACAAGTTAATCACCAAACACAAAAAAGACCAATTTGCCACTACTCTTGCTCCAATTCTATAAATAGAGCCCTTTACTCTCTCATTTCTCAAGCTTGGAGAGCCAAAAAATTGCTTGCAAATTCATTTCTCACCCTTTCCAAAACCCTCACCCAAAGTTCATTTTCATAAGATTAGTGAGGTTCACATTGAATCTTGCTAATTTTGAACTAAGCCTCCTACATTTCTCTCTTTTCTTTGATTGTTCATCTCCATATTTGAAGGATCTACACTTTGTGCTTGTTCTTGAAGCTACTTCAACACTTTAATTCAAGAATTGGTAAATTCCTCAATTCTAAGATGTAGATCTTTATTGCTTGTGTTCAATGCATCTTGGATGCTATATTGGTGCTATTTGATGGTGATTTGATGGAAAATTCGTGCTCCAATGGATATGTGATCATAAGGTGTTTGTATGTTTGCCTAAATCAAGTTTCAAAGTTCATAATGCTGTTTTTTTGAAAACTGTGCGCAGGAAATCGATTTCCTACAGAGGGAAATCGATTTCCACTCTGTTTTTTGCGCCAGATCTGAACTCTGCAGGCAGGAAATCGATTTCCTACAGAGGTAAATCGATTTCCAGTGAGGCAGAATGCTTGTTTTTGTGGTTTTTGACTTGTTTTTGGTTCTAACTCATCTTCTACTCCTTTCTTTTGATATTTTCTTTGAATCACAAGTTAGAGGCCTAATTTCTCTCTAATTTCAATGGACTTAGGGCGTCGATAGGATGAGAATCCAAATCCGCAATATTAAGTGATTGAAATTATGGATGAAAGGAGCTTTTAATGTGGTTCCATCTTTTACTTCTTTTTATTTTGGTCGATGAAAGTCTTAATGCCTTGAGAATTCTTATGGATTCTTGGTGAAGACTAGATCACTCACCTATTTTCTTTTCGTGCGGCATTGCTTTCGGAAGGCGATCTACATATCGTTCTTCTCGCATGCATTAGCACATAAATTTTTGACCGGCCTCGTTGTAGGGTGATTTCTACATAAATCACTTGGCGATCTGCTTAACATAGCGCAATATTTCGTGTCCCGAATAAAAAGATCAAATATGGAAGAGAATTGTATGCGGTTGATTTAAGACTTGTGGAGGTTTTTATCGTGTAGTCGCTATGATTTTATCAAGCTTCTGATAAACCCCATTGAATTTAAATCCGAGTACATCATTCACTCACCATCGATCTCCTACTAACTTTGATAACATACTTGACAAGTTTCAAGATGGTTATCTTTAACATCTAACAACTAACTTTAATTTCCGCACCTTTACTATACCGCTCTTTATATTTCTCGCTTTATTGTTTTATTTTATCATTTCATCATATTTACTTTCCGCCATTTTCTCTTTGTCCACTTGGACATATGTTTATGCTTCCGTTATTTTTCTTTTGTCCACTTGGACCATACTTTACTTTTTTGCTAAAACACTAATAAATAACCGAAAATCTAAAAAAATACATAAGGCTCTCTTTGGACTATCGGTTACTATCCCTAGCATTTTGGAGATTCGGACTTATGGACCTAGTACCTCTGGACTCATTCTATTACTACCCTGTGACTGTTCTGTCTGTCTGGCATTGTACTGTTGTATGTTTATGTGTGCAGGTATTTCCTTGAAAACCCTTGATGGTTAATTCCAAGGCATTGATATAAGGATTTTACCCGAAAACAGCCGTTACTCTGCCCGATTTTTGTCAGAATCTTAATGTGCTTAATGCAAAGTGGTGCTAAGACAATAAGTTCATCTGGATCCTCAAGTGTTAATGTGTTGGTATTGATAAATCCAAAGGACGGGAAAACTACCTTGGCTCTTAATGTCAAGTGTTGGCTTCTTATTTGGTTAGATCGTTTCTTTCCTTAGCTTTTATTTTATGCACTAGGTTAGCCTATTCATCTCCTCCTACTTCTTAGATTTTCAAAATCTTCTCCCTTTTTCCAAAATATTCTTATGTTTGCAACCTTTTCAAAACCTTTTTTCTTAAAAATATCTTTCGCCCTTAGTGGCTTTTCTTCAAAAGTTTAGACACCGTTAATTGTCAAAACGAGTGGTTATACCCCACGATTTTGAAATTGATTGATAATAACGAGATCTTTTCCGCGTGAGAGAGCTAGTGGCATACTCGTTGATTTTATCCGAGTTGGAGCCCTTCTTTCATTTGCGATGCAAAGAACTTGTTTGTTCTCATGCTCAAGATCAATGGCTGAGTATTTCTCTCTAACGACAACAAAGTGTTTACTCGTTTTTAAAACGTTTTTCCCAAAAGCGGAACTACATTAGCTCTGACTTCTCCATTGCACCGAGGAGGTATGTAGGCCCAAGGCTTAACGCTTTGCCGAGCTTATTTTAAAAATAAAACAAACCCTTTTTAGCACACACACGCACAGATTTTCAAAAAGGTTCCCGTGGAGTACCACGGATATGAGGGGTGCTTTAAACATTCCCCTCCTATAATCAACACCCGAACCTGAGTTCTCTTTCTTGTTTTTTTTAAAAACAAAACTTTGAGTTTTTCGTTCTTTTCCCTTTTCCTTTGAAAAAATAAAGCGCGGTGGCGATTTCAAAACGGAATATTGATTCGAGTCAATCCCATGGCTTCGATATCAGATTTTCCCCGCTACAATGGGGAAACAATGGATATGTCGGGATTGTCGCTAGGATGCATGTAGAAAGGATCCAACATGTCTGTTTGATATGAGCTTTTGGTGTTTTCAGAGTTGGGTTTGGGCGATGGCGGTGATGTGTTTTCCGGTGAGGTCGTCATGAAGAAGATGGTGGTGAAAGAACTGTGATAGAGAAGATACAAGAAGGGGAAAGAGAGAGAGGGAAAAAAAGGATTACAAAAGAATCCAGATAACCAATAGGAAAGCGTGATTGGATAGCCAAGAGAGAGAAAAAAAATCAGAGTATTATCTACCTGATACCATATTAACTATTGGCATTCAAGAAATTGAACAATAGAGAATACTGAAGTTTCATTATTGAAATTATCAAAAACTTAGTGAATACAGGTTACAAGAGAGTCTATATATAGACTGTGCTATTTACAAGGAAAAAGGGAAAGCTGTTACATAACTGTAACGGCTATAAAAAATAAAGGAGTTACTTTAGAATTAGCTTATGTTAATAACTTCAAAAAAAGAACTCAAAATTTAATTTTGAAGTCGATATTTTCATTATTTTTATCATTATCTTTTAAAATTTTTAAAATTCATATTTAATTCTTCTCAATTTTAAAAAAATCTAAAATTTGGTAAATTAATATTTTACAATATTCTAAACATGTATGCAAAAAATTATTTAAAAATTTAAAAGTTAAAGAGTTATTAAATAATTTTTAAAATTTTAGAAAATAATAGAGACTAAAACTGTATGCATAAAAATTTTGTAGGGATCAAAATATTATCGTTTTTTTAATAGAGACTAAAAATAAAATTTAAAATATTTATAACACCACAAATATATTTAACCCTAAAATTATAAAATCTATGATGGAGTGTCGATAATATTTGTCAAAATAGATATTAATATTATATTAAATTTTAAAATAATAATTAAATAATTTTTAATTTATAAATACCACAATTAAAAATGAATGAGTACTAACTAGTAGATGTAATAAATATTCTAAAATCAATGAGAGACAAATGAGCAATGTCTGGGGTCCCATCTCCGAACTAACTTCTTGAGTTTCTTTTGGTATATATAGGGGCCACGTCTAGGTGCTCAATGCCATTCGTGTGTCCTTGACATCATGAAATTGAGTGAATAACCATGTGTAAAATTTTGGCATGATGCTAATATATAAATAAGCATCATTGTGTCAATAAATAATGATGTCGAGTTAGAATGCCAATGTGTCCAATTTTATACAAATTTATTTATAGTTTATTAAAACATGGATTAGAATCATTAATTATTTAATAAAATTTTATTTATAATAATGATAAGAGGGTATAACTTTGTCTTATTTTTTTTTGTCACTAAAAGTCAGAACTATTATTACCAAGGTATCATCTTCAATATGGATTGGAATTGGGTAACGAACCTAACTAAATAATGGGACAGTCCATTAATTTCTCTAATGGTGTTGGCAAATCTTATAAGCCTAAATAAATTTCTTTTGTTGCTAACGAGATTATAAATTCTAGCACACTTATTCCTCTCTTCTTCTTTGTCGTCAATCTTCTCATTCATCTTCACCACCTACTTATTAGAATCTAAGTCAAAGATGACCTCATTGAAGCAGCACTCATCGGCAAGTTCACAATTCGTCTTAACACAATGGTTTCAGCTAGGAGCAGATTGTCATCAGCCTCTGTTATTTCGATGCATGCCATTAAAGTGTACATTCTTTATTGTGAAAATGATGCCAAATTCCTAAAATCCTAGTTTATCTAAACTTGCGTCCATGTTACATTTGATCCAACCATTTGATGGAGGCTGCCATATCTTTTTTCCACTCTCCTCGAGGTTATGATTTTTCTGCTTCTTTGTTTCCATTTTGTGTTGATTTTTCGATCTCTGCCTTTTCATAACTAGGGATACTTTTGCTCCGATGAGTAGGTTTGTAGTCGATAATGCTTTGCATGTTACTCTGGTTGAGGTTAGGGTTGTTGATCTAGTTCTCGGGGTTGTGTTCCATGTCATCCTTGTGGGGTTTTCCCCCCCTTTTTCAGGGTGTTGGTGTTCTTTTGATTGCTTTTGGAGGTGTGTTGTCCTTTATCTTCATCAATGGTGGTGTTTTGAGAATCATGGGAGTGATCATTCTTTATTTTACTTTGATTATTAATTTTAGTTTTGCCTGTGTTTTTACTATTTTTATTTTGTCTTCAAGTTAGTTTGGATCCCTTCTTTGAGTTTCATTTTTCGTTTATGCTTACTCTCATACAATCATTGGACTTTTCTAACCAATTAGAACATATAACAAATCGATTAGAATTGCATAAACTTAAGGCCCAAGCTAGTTTGAATGCACCTTAATTATGTGCAACAACTAGATATCTCAACTTTCCATTTTGACGACTTACAGTCGCATATTTGCATAATCTAATTGATTAGCAACTTGGTCTTATCGATTAGCCAATAAAATGGGTTAAATGTAAATTTCTTTTTGAGTCAACCTCTTGCCTATATATAGAGGTCTCATTTCTCATTTCAAAGCATCCAAAATCATATTTTAACACTTTCATATCTCTCTAAAGTTTTATTTAACTTTATCTCACTAAATATTTTAGCCAAATGCCTATGTGAGAAAATTTCTTTTGGGAGTGAGAATATATCTGTAATTCTAGAAAGGGTAGAATTGTAAAATTCACCAAGAGAATCTTTGGTATACACCTTGGTTGAATATTGTCTATTAAGGAATTTATATGGGTTATAAGCTCATCCTATAGAAGCTTATATTTCGGGATTGTGTGATCACTCCTAGGTTTGGTTGAAGATTAACCAGTATTAAAATATTCATAGATTCTTGGTTAGTTTGATTAAAACTAAGATATGTTGAAGCTCAACCCGGTATTAAATTCTTAACAAGTTTGAGATTATCCCGGCTAAAATCTCATAGGTTTCTGGTTAGCCCGACCAAAACCAATGTATTGAGTTCATATTTTTTTGGAACTTGAAGAATATCCGCTCCAAGGTCCATGTTCGTGGAAAAAAGACCAATCGCTTTAATCCACCATTGGGAAGGAAGATTGACCGCTTAATTCTCAATAATATATTGAAGAAAAGATGCAAACACCCACATCCATCATCTTGTATTATTTGGTTGAAGATCAACCAATATTTCCTTGTATAAGGGGGTTCTTGAGTCTTTCCAACTAAATGCACTCAACTATTATTGGAAACTCTCAAGATTAATTATTGGGGATATGAGTAGGTCTTTTTGATTTGACCGGATCACTGTAATTCTTGAAAATTGGGAATACTCTAGAAAAGATATATGGAGTTTCTCCAAGTATCAAACAAGAGAAGATGAACACACTGGGCGAAGTAGATACATATATTAGTAAGAATGTTTTTCTAATTTTAGAAATATAGGAAGTTTTATTAAAAATTGTTTTACTAGAAAATATTTAAGAATTAAGAATTGAAAACTCAATCTAACTTTTAAAAGAGTATATGAGAGTCTTCGTGAATTTCACGAAAAATCAAGAAAGAAGGAAATCACAAAGAAGATGAGAGGTCTAACTCAACTAATTAAAGATGAAGGAATCCAAACTGAAGAATCATAATCCTAATATTGCTCCTATGATACAACTCTGATTCAATCCTTCGAAAGAACATACTCAATAGTTAAATGATCTTCGGAAAATTCAACATCATATGAAAGATCCTCTTGTTCAAAGGTTCTTCAACATTTGAACAAAGAATAGGAGGAGAGACATCAACCTCAGGGAGAAACATGAAAGAATTGTATTATAACGAAATAGATAGAATATGCTCAAAGGAATCCAACGAGGGATATACATTTTCAAGATTAGAAAATGAAGATCTCAGAGAATAGAATTTTCAGTATGTAAATACACTCAGTGTAAGAAAACTGAACACATGAAATCACCTTAGATCTTCTGTGACTAAAGCACTTGTGCCTAAGAAAATGATATGGGCACCAAAGGTGAAACCTTAAGTGTCTTGCATATATATTTGAGAATATCTCAAATTGATGATCTGAAATGATCAGTTGAATGAATAATTTTTTAATGGACTTATCCATTTTGTGGATTTACCAACTCTCACATCCAACGATACATAAAGAAGGATATACTGTAAGGTATTATTTCCTTTTGGGATAATTGTCAAAGTTTCTTGACAAGGAGATAAAAATTATTTTGAGGTTGAAAATAATCAGGGAATCTAATTAAACCATTAACATAATTATTTCAGTTTTTACTCATCAAATTCAATTTTTTGTAACCCATATAGATGAGTTGTTTTAGTGTTTTCTAGAAAAGGGGTACTGAAAAGTAATATAACCATGGTTCAATTTTGAATATAACGAGTTCATGAAAGAAACAACCATGATAGGAATCTTTGTCATATCATCAATGCAGTACGAGCTAAAAATCAATGAAATGATACTATCTAATGAGAAGAAAAGAAAATCCAAGTATCAAGAGGTACCTATAGAGAAAGATAGCTCAGACAGCTCTCGTTATATTAAAAACCAAAAACTTCCTAAAAATCATAAGTTGAAAAATAGTTGTCATCAATGACAAGATCGACTTCATAGTCTGCCACTTCATCTTTGCCCAATCCAAACTACCTCATGAACCTATTCTTTTATGATGATCTTGATGAAAGTAGTCTCATTTAAGTGGTTTTGTTGTATCTTGTAATTTCTTTTAGTACCTTCATATGTTTCGATTAAGTAAATATGCCTTATGTATTTTGAACCTTTTAGTAATAACATGAGTGTGATGTTTCCTTTTCTTAAATGTCTTAATTACCCTGGTTTTGCATATGTATTTTTCGCAATGCATCTTTACCCGTTTTTTTTATTTTGAGAAAAGGGGAGAGCTATACTCTCTAAGAGATAATATATCTTCTATCCAATTCAGGGGGAGTGAACTCCAAATATATCTATATTATTTCTTTTTCCATCTTCCATGACAGATGTGTTGTCATTATCAAAAGAGATATAATTCTTAAACAAAAATCTCCTATCCTTTCCCCTCCAAACTTTCAAACAAAACCTTAGTAAATTTTTATAAATATTAATAATGAATTCTTAAAAAGGTAAAAAAAAGTCAGAAAACTAAAAATCAAATTTTATTAAAATTTTTAAGACTAAACATATATTAAATTTTTAATAGTTTAATATTATAAACAACTAAAATATTTAAAGCATTTTTTAATATCTATAGTCATTTTCTTTATTTAATGCCTAAACTTCTTAATTTAACATTGCACATATTGAGATAGTTGTCGATCTAACCGTAAATCTTTAGCACTTTTAGTAAAGAAATAAACTTTATAATAATAAAATATAGAGAATAAATATAATATTTAATTAAAATTCATTAAATATTATAAAGTTCACCATTGCATCGGGTCCATATTAGACGCCCCTTGCAAATGGACTTGTAAAAACATTTTCTTTTAATTGAATAAAATTTAAAATATTATATATATATATATATATATATATATATATATATATATATATATATATATATATATATATATATATATATTAACCAATAGATTGAAAAGAATCATTGGTCTAGATTTGGAGTAAGTTATAATAACTTACTCATGGAGTAAATTTACTCCAGGAGTAAGTTATTATAACTTATTCCAAATCTAGACCATTGATTCTTTTCAATCTAGTTATTAATATATATATATATATATATATATATATATATATATATATATATATATATATATATATATATATATATATATATATATATTTTAAATTTTATTCAATTAAAAGAAAATGTTTTTACAAGTCCATTTGCAAGGGGCGTCTAATATGGACCCGATGCAATGGTGAACTTTATAATATTTAATGAATTTTAATTAAATATTATATTTATTCTCTATATTTTATTATTATAAAGTTTATTTCTTTACTAAAAGTGCTAAAGATTTACGGTTAGATCGACAACTATCCCAATATGTGCAATGTTAAATTAAGAAGTTTAGGCATTAAATAAAGAAAATGACTATAGATATTAAAAAATGCTTTAAACATTTTAGTTGTTTATAATATTAAACTATTAAAAATTTAATATATGTTTAGTCTTAAAAATTTTAATAAAATTTGATTTTTAGTTTTCTGACTTTTTTTACCTTTTTAAGAATTCATTATTAATATTTATAAAAATTTACTAAGGTTTTGTTTGAAAGTTTGGAGGGGAAAGGATAGGAGATTTTCGTTTAAGAATTATATCTCTTTTGATGATGACAACGCATCTGTCATGGAAGATGGAAAAAGAAATAATATAGATATATTTGGAGTGATTAAACTCCCCCTGAATTGGAGAAAATACATGCCAATGCTACCACTAGTCAAACAGTCTTCAATCTTACTATTGGAGAAAATACTTCAGAGTAGTCGAGTCCTGCTCTTTGAAGAAATCATCGAGATACTAATATTGCTTTATGTCTTTCTATCGACCCATCAGCATTGTGTTTCAACTTGAACACACACTTTACTTCGATAGCCTTTGTGTGTGTTGGAAATTCGACTAACTCCCATGTGTTGTTTCTTTCGATTGCCTATAACTCTTCGACCATAGCTAACTTCCACTATTGAATCTTTAAAGTCTCGCTATAATTGATTGGTTCAGCACCTGCAAGTAAAGCACAATGAGCTAATTTTCTATCTGGTGTGACTTCATCATCAACAACCACCTCAAAATCTTAAAGTCTAGTGGGACAAAATCTAGTTCGTTGGGTTCTCAGCCCTTCGACTTCACTAGTTTCTTCGTCGAACTCGGAGCTCATTAATGGCTTGTTAATTGAATTACTCGAATTCCAATCCCAGGCAGAATTTTCATCAATCACAATATCTCGACTTAACACAATCTTCGCATTAACTAGATTAAGTAGTGTGTATGCAATAGTCTTATGATATCCTACAAGAATCATAGGTTCACTCTTGTCATCAAGCTTCCTTCTTTTTGCATCAGGAACATGCTTATAACACATTGAGCCAAACACCTTCGGATGACTCACTAACGATTGTTTGCCACTCCACACTTCTTTAGGAACCTTATTCTTCAACTTCTTGGTAGGGCACCTGTTCAGAATATAAACTGCATTCGAAACAACTTTACCTCATAAGGACTTTAGCAGATTCTTCTACTTCAGCTTGCATCTCTCCCTATCCAATATGGTTCTGTTCATTAGTTATGCAATTCCATTATGTTGAGGTGTATAAGGAGCAGTTACCTCATGATCAATACCATGTTCTGCACAGAAATCTTTAAACATATTGGATGTGTATTCGCCACCCCCATCTGATTGCAAAACTTTGATTTTCTTTTCATTCTGGTTTTTGACAAGTATCTTGAATCTCTTAAATATTTCAAATACTTCGTCCTTTCTCTTGATCACATAGATCCTAAGTTTTTGACTAAACTCATCGACAAACAAAACAAAATATTTGTTTCCTCCAATGGTTTGTTCTTCGAATGGACCACATACATCTGAGTGTACCACTTCGAGTATGCCAAATGATCTAATTGGCATAGTCGAAGCGAAAGAATTTCTGGATTGCTTTTCGACTAAACAACCTTCACACAATTTGTCAGGCATCTCAAGACTTGGAATACGAGTAAGCATATCTTGAATAATCAGTTGATTGAGCGACCAAAAATTCAAATGTCCAAACCTCAAATGCCACAACCAACTATCCTGGTGATCGACAACAGTTTTTAGACATTGTACTTTAGTCAAACTGATCAAGGTCTTAAATGTCATGTTCTTTGACAGAGGATATTTCAAGACCAAATTGTTCTGGGTGTCGAACAATTTTAAAATTCCATCTTTCATGACAACTGAGAAACCTTTTTCGACTAGTTGTCCAACACTTAGCAGGTTGCACTTCATTCCAAGTACATATAGCACATATTTAATCATAGCTTTCCCTCCACTACTTATTTGAAAAACTATGTTGCAAGTACCTTTTGCTTGCAACGAACTATTATTTGCAAGTTTTACCTTGCTCTTCTTGGACTCGTCGAAATATGCCAACCACACCTTTTGACCAGTCATGTGATTCGAGAAGCCTGAATTCAAAAACCAGAATTTAGATTCGACATGGTTATCTGCAACTGTAGCCATAACCACCATACCTTCAGAATCATCTGAATCTTGGCGTGCAAATTTCGCTCCTTCGTCTTTGCCTTTTGTCGATCCACTGTCTTTCCTGTACTAACAATGTTTAGACAAGTGACCCCATTTCTCACAGTGATAACACTTCACACCTTTATCTTTTTTATCTTCTTTGTCCTTTCGATAGTTTCCTCCTCCTCCTACTCCTTCTTTCGAGGATTTAGAAGTTCTATCTTCGACCTATTGCTTGTGAGAGTTCAACTAAGGCTTCTTGCCCTGAGTGTTGTCGACTTTACCTTTGAATTTGTTAGAACCACCATTATTTTTTCATGACTGAGCCTACAAAGCTTGTATCGAATCTTAAAATCCTTTCTTTTCGACAATCCTAATCTACGCGCCTCCAACAAACCAACCAAATCTTCCAATTTTAGGGTTTCAAGTTGATTGGATCCTTGAATAGCTACAATAACGTGATCAAAGTGAGAGGTCAACGTACACATTACCTTCTCAACTATCATCTTATCAGTTACGGTTTCACCACAACCCTTCATGAGATGGAAGGGTTTTTGCACCTTCGACACATACTCTGCAACCTTTTTCGTCCTCTCCCATCGACAATAATTCATATTATCGATGCAAGGTCTACAATTTCACAACCTTGACTTTCTCACCTCCTTCATAATATTTGTCAAGAATATCCCATGCCTCATTCTCCGATTCAGCATGAGAGATTCTGTCGAAATTTGCAGTATCAATCACCGTTTGAATGCAATACGCATACTTGCAATCCTTCTTCTTGGCGTCGGCGTGGGCAGTTTTTTGTGCGTCAGATGCATTTGCAGCTAGCACAAGAACTCCATTAGTAACCACTTCCAGGGTTTCATGAAAGCCAAACAGAAATTGCATATGTTTTTTTTGCATCAAATCCAATTATTGTCGTCAAGCATTAGAAGTGAATTCAGAATGTCGTTAGTACCGTTCATCTTTGCAGCGATTGATTCACGTTTCTCGGAAACACGATTTCTGACGTGAATTTCTCAAGAACAATAACCGGAAGCTATGAATACTAATTTGTTAGTGCGTGAGGCACTTTTAGTGAGGAGAGAATATAGAGAATAAAGGAAATAAGGATTATATTATTGAATTGTACAAATAATGATACAGACTATGACTATTTATATACAACCCTAATTGGACTTGGACTTACACAGCTTGGATTATATTTGATATTATTAGATTTGATTATATTTGATATTATATCTAATATCCTAAATAATATTAAAAGACTATTTAAGTCAAAAGCCTTTTTTAAATTTAAAATAGAAGAAGCAATAAGTTAAAATAAATAATATTAAAATTAAATATAAATTTTTAAATATAAATAAAAAGTCAAAAGTATGTAGTCAAAATATATACAAAATACATTTAACTCGGACTATTAACTTTAATATTTTTTACAATTGAATTGTAATTCATTGTATGAAATTTATATTTAAATAGTGAAACACACAAACTTGGACAGATACTAGTTGTGTTAAAAAATAGTGTCAAGAGACAGAGAGTGTGTGTGTTTTGGTAACACAATTTTTGTTATCTATTTCCATAAACCTCAGTTAATTAACATTTTCCCTATGACATCAATAGTGAGGAAGACAAGCATATCACCAAGAAACTCTTGGATCAAGCTCGATATTAATGGACATAGTTCCATACTTGATGTAGACAAGTATGAACTTATGCGTCAAGTTCGCGTCGACGCTCGTGATCTTAGAATTCTTGATCCTATCCTGGCTTATCCTTCTGCCATTTTAGGAAGAGAAGAGGTTATTGTTATTAACTTGGAGGTATGATTAATTTTTATTATTGTTATTATTTGGAAGTGGAAAATTTTATGATTTTATTATATGTTTTAATTAATTTTTTGTTTTCAGCATATCAAGGCAATCATCACAGCTAAAGAGGTTAGTCATTTTTATTATGAAGATTTAGAGAGTTGTAATATGTTTCTAGAGTTTAATTTCATCAGATGATCATTTTGTGACTAAATTATTTGATTATTAGGTTTTTTTGCTAGACCCAACAGATGAAGATGTTGTCCCTGTTGTTAGAGAACTACAAAGGAGATTGTTTGCCATTGACACAAATCAGAGAGATGATAAAAATAGTGGTTCACTTGAAGTTGAAGTAGATGAAGATGATGGTATGTTTGATCCTAATTACACTTCTTTTCTAAAGAAAGTATTATCATTATATTTTGCATTATATTGATTTCAAAGAGTCTAGCTAGTGGCTAAATATACAATTTAAATGGATCAGAATAATTTATTAAATAATTAACAATTTATTAAGAGAATAAATAATTATGTTTATTAAGTGTTATATCAGATTTTTTAATTGATTTATTTTTCAGTCAACAAATAATGTTATTTTATAAATCTATTTTTTATCAGAAAAATATAATTATGAAAAAAATTAGAAAATTTATTTATTTCTATTTTTTCTCATCAAAAAGATAAATATGTTATACTTTTAAAAAATCCAAATAATGAATTTAAAGTTACTTATTAAATTTGATCTAAAATAAATAATAAAGACACATATTACATTTAAAAAAATAAGTTGAATAGATTGGATCTATCCAAAATATTAATGGCGGGTTTGTTTCTGTTTTTTTTTTGTATTATAAATATTTTTGTTTAATTTTTTTAAAAAAGTTTCAAATAAAAATTAGTTAAAATATTTTTTAATAAAATATTATTTTAAATATTCTAGCATTTCTTTATAACTTTTTTTAGGAAATTTAAATTTAAAAAATTACCTAAATTTGATGTCATTTTGAATAACTTAAGAGTAAAATCATCTTTGAATATCTTTTAAAAATATATATGATTTTAACTATATTTTAATTTTTAATAATATATATTTATGATCTAATTTTTAAAAATATATATGATTTTGACTAAAATTTAATTTTTAATAATATATATATTTATGATATTAGATGTCAAAAATATTATTTTAATGTATAAGAAATAAATTTGATATTCAAAATCATAATTATAATAAAAAGGTTACTTTTGAACCCGTTTGTTTTAACTATATTAACTCTAAAAAAAATTCTTTGCATTTTTCAAAATGAACTTTATGGAAAAAAATAAAATATTAAAAGTTGTCTTAACAATTTTTTATAAATTAACATATTATTTTTGATATCCAAAAATATTAGTATACATTATTGATAAAAAGATGCTCAAAATTAAATAAAGTTTTATAAAAAATTATCTCAATAATAATTTTTATAATAAATTATTCAAGATAACTTAAATTTAAGTAATTTTTTTTCAAATTTTGATATAAAAAAAAACTATACTTAAATAATTAATACTTAAAATATCATTTTATAAAAAGTTATTTCAATCAAATTTTCCTTTAAAGTTTTTAGAAGGCTTCTTTGCAAATTTTTTAAAAAAGTAAATCTTAAAATTTAAATAATAAATCAATATTATAAATAAATAGCACGCATGTGTCGCGACCTCTTTTTAAAAATAAAAATATTATATTTATAAAAATATTTTTTAAAAGATTAAACAAACAAATATCTTGTATCTATATGGACATAATTCAATTAAGTTATTACGAAAGTCCCTTTAATATGTCAAATTTTCAATAAATTTTTTTATTTTTTAAAATTTTGAATTAAAAAAAATATAGGATTTCATTTTTTAATTGAAAAGCCAAACTAAAATAATATAAAAATGAGATAATTGATGGGAAGAATCAAAGACTATAAATAACATGCCATTTTAAAATTATTTTTTATATTCTCAAATTTGAACTATAGTTTTATTGTTCACAAATTTACACAGTTAAATTTACACCTAGGACTAGGATTTACTTATAAGAGGTCTTGTTTGGTTTCTCTCTTGTGTCTTTTGTAATCTTTCTTTTTTCTTTTAATATAATTTTGGTTTATTCTAAAAAAAATATTTACACCGTTAACTTCATTTTATTGAATTTCTCATATAACTAATTTTCTTTATTTTCTTCAAAACAATATGACCCAAATATGAAATGTAGATTTACCTTTCGAATTCCGAGCATTAGAGATATTTCTTGAAGCAATTTGTAGCTTCCTTGATGCAAGAGTTGCAGATCTGGAGATGGATACTTATCCTACATTAGATGAACTTACTACCATGGTAAACATTATGTTTCAATCTATTTTACCATTGTTTTACTTTTCTTTTCTTTTAATGATCATTTGATATTTTACTCATATGTTTAGATCAGTGGTCAAAATTTGGACAAAATTCGTAAGTTGAAGAATAAAATAACAAGGCTGACTGCTAGAGTTCAAAAGGTATGTCTTTTATCCATTGTTTCGAAAAATGTTTTATTACCGACCCATCACAATTTTTTTTTAATCAAAAAAATAGTATATATAAAAAGGAACAAGTAAAAAGGAGGGGGACCAAGACCAAAACCCTCCGAGCTAAACAAAAACGATAGTAAGGAAGTTCTAATCTATTGCGAACCAAATCATCGTAAACAGACATAGGAGCTTCATTCCACCAGACAAAACCTTGAATAGTAAGGTCTAATGAAGCTAAAATGTCTGCACATTGATTTTCTTCTCTAAATATATGGGAAAGAATAAACAGCATGTTTTTAGACAAGTGCTTACAGTTGGTCCACCTTTTTTTGAGTGACCAAAGAACAAAATGAGGATTGCTAATCGCAAGAGAAACTAATTTAGAGTCAGTTTCAACTCAAAGGTGCTTCCAATCTCTATCATAGGCTATTTCAATTGCTCTCATAACTCTAATAAACTCTGCATTAGGAGTGTAACTAACAATGCAAACTCCTTGAAAAAGAATAACATTGTAGTAGTGATTAAACTCTAGCAAAATTAAAACAGATCAACTATTGAAAAAAATATAACTATAAATTTAAGCATATGATCACATCTATTTTGTGTTAAAATATTTCCCAACATCGGATGTAACATTGGGCTTAAGAACATCACACTCACAATACTTTGGTATATTAGATGGGTTGACAACAGGTCCTAGATAGGTTGACCACAGGTCCGGCCTTGTGCAGCAGCAATATACTCTTCAGTATAAGATCCCAAATTTTAGAAGACCTTCAACTTTTAGAAAGTGTAATATTTTTTACATTAATTTAATATTAATAAATATATAAAATGTTATAAAAAATGTAATAAATAAAAAATTGTTATAATAGAAATTCAATACAATTAAAAAAATGAGATTGGTCAAAATTATATTTTTATGTGTCATTTTAAATTATTATAATTGTATTTATTTTAGAAATTTTGGACCTATTTTTTAATTAGAACGAGACCTCTGTATAATTGGGTCGGCCCTAGTTGACAACACCAGCATTATAACATTTGTGATTGGCCTTTTATTTGATCCAGGTAAGAGAAGAGATTGAACACTTAATGGATGATGATGAAGACATGGCTGACTTATACTTATCAAGAAAATTGATATCTGCTTTATCACCTATAAGTCACTCAGGTGCTTCATCTCCCACCACAAAATCCAAAAGTGTGGCAACATATCTTAGAGATGAAAATGATGTGGATGAGATTGAAATGCTACTAGAGGTTATACCATTTATTTTTAGCATATAAGAAATAACCTTCCATTTCAAACTATTCAGAGAAGCTATATTAATATGTGATTTTATTAATTTTGTAGGCTTATTACATGCAAATTGATGGAACTTTGGATAGATTGTATACTGTAAGAGTCAAAGTTATTTTGTTCCATATGCTATTATGTATTTTGTTTTTCAATGCTTAAACATAAATTTGATGGAAATTTTTAGAGGGATTAAAATTGAAAATAACTATATTTATGAGGATCAGTAACATATTTAACCCATTTTTATTTATAGTTACGAGGATATATTGATGATACTGAAGATTACATGAATATTCAGGTAATTAACTTGTAGCTATCAATTTATAATTAATTAGTAGTATATACTGGCATTTGGAGAAATGATATCTCATAGAAATAAATTTTTAATATTTTTCAGATTGACAACATTCGAAATCAGTTAATTCAGGTGCTATTATATGTGCATTTTTTTACATAAACATGGAATATTCATAAAAAAAAATTATTTACATATATTTCATGCTTCTGAGTTTTTGAGTATTTTTCTCTATGCAGTTAGAGTTATTTCTTAACTCAGCAGATCTTTCCCTTGCATTTTATTCAGTAGTGACTGGAATACTTGGCATGAATATTCAATATTCTTGGCAAGAAGATCATGATTACATGTTCAAATGGGTAACAACAATTAAGTACCCTATTTTATGCAATTTTTAAACATGATAATAATCAAAGTAAAGAATATAATATATCCTTTTTTATTTATTTGTAGGTGTGTATTTTTACAGCAATTGCTGCCATTTCTATATTTCTCATCATAGTTGGCCATGCTCGCAAAAAGGGTTTGGTTGGATTCATGAACAGCTGAATTTGCAATTTGGTGGAAAAAGGATCAATTGAAGGTTCCAATTGTAATTTATTTTGGTCTTTGTTTGTTGTACTCTAAATAAAATTTGTTGTTGAATCCTTATATACCTTGCACAATTGGTGGATGTTTTTACATTGGTGAAAATTGAATTTCCTCTTCAAGCAAAAGAAAAAGCTAGCATTGTTGTACCTTCACGGTTAACTTGAAAGGTGTCCCACATTTTTTTAGCAGTTTTACAGCGAAAAACACGCAAAAAACCATCAACATTGAGACCGGCACTAATGGTAGTCCATGCTTTTAAACTTCGTTGAACATTTCCCATCTCTTATTTGGTCCATTCATTTTCCTACTTGTGTATCACAACAACATTAATTAGATGCGTGGAAATAAAGTGACCATAATTAACAAATTTTTAAATTACGAAATGCATCCTGCTTATGAAAACTTTCATCTTCACTTTTCACAAAGCATATCCTTCTCCATTAAAGGATGGAAGTTTGTTTGGTGAATAGTTTGAAGTCATTCTTTCTTCCTAAGACGATCGGTCTTAAAACAAGAGTTAGGTTGTGATGTTATTTGTTGAACAAGTGACTGCAAACACAAGAAAGGGTGAATTATGTTATTCAAAAATCTTAATTAATATTAAAAAATATTTTCTTAAAATTAATTTATGTTAGTTCAACAGATTAACAAAGATAACGTATCAGAAAGATAAAATAGAAGAAATTAGAGAAGAAAGAAAATCAAATTATAGAACATAAAGAGATAATAATAGAGAAATTATACCTAGGATTTATACACACTATTACAAATAATACATTTTATGATGAAACCTTCACCTTAGCCAATAAAAAATCGAGGTCAAATGACCTAAAACACATAATTTTTATTTTTATTTTTTTAAAATTTTAGTCTTATCCCCCGGTTTTGTTGAAAAGCAACAAGAAATCTAGCCCAGGGTTTGAGCTTCGATTCTCAGCTCCTGCAAATTTATGATTTATTTAGAATCAAAATTCCGCCTTTATTTTATAAATCATTTTATTCCTCGATAGTTATAAAACCAAAATTAAATGTTGATTAATATTTTATTTAGTTAAATTGAACGTAGGATTTACATCAATTATGTTCTCTCAGTTTTTTTGAAAACCGAGATTAATTTTAAACAATATTTTACTCACTCAGTAGAATGTTAAGTTTCATTCACTTTTTACGTCTTAGCAAAGGAAACACCATTCTTCTCCATCTAACAAACTGAAACGCCATCTTATCCAAGGAGGAAGTAAACTCGAACCTCAAACCAAAAAATTTCTTTAACTCTCTCATCACATTTTTTATATGTAAAACTTTCTCGATGTTGTTATTGTTGCCGTTGTCGTTGTTGTTGTTATAGTTTTTGAGACTTAGAATATAATATGTTGTTGTTATTGTTATTGTCATAGTTTTTCAAACTTAGGGTATAATGTAGTGTTGTTGTTATTGTTATTGTCATGTTTTTTAGACTTGGTGTATGATGTAGTGTTATTTTTCAGGTATTTGTAGTTGTTTATTGTTATTCTTGTTTTATTTTGGAATGTTCATTTTTATTTTATTTTCAGAAGTTGTATGTGATTATGAATCATAGTTGGATGAGAGCCAATAGATTAAGTAATGAGATTTTTTGGCGTCCTTGTAAAATTTGTCGAAATACGCAAAAACATCCAATGGATGTTATATTCAATCATTTAGGTTGTGATGGAATTATTAAAAATTACACAAAATGGATATGACATGGTGAAGTGACAAAAAATGATATATTTCACATATAGTTTAAGTTGGTGAATTTATGAAAGATACTCTAGAAGATGTGATTCGTGATATTAGAGTAGATGATTTTAAGAAAACTCGTGTGGAAGATACTTAGCAAAGAGACCTTTTGAAGTGTCGTTATATTAGGGATACAAAATTTTTACAAGATTTCTAGTTGTGTTAAGAATATTTAATCTTAAGGCCAGAGTTTGCTGTACGGATAAAAGTTTCAATGAACTACTTGAATAGTTGCAAGAAATGCTTCCAAAGATAACACATTTTAGAATCGTAGTTATGTAGTCAAGAAGATATTGTGTCAAATTTATTTGGACTATGTCAAAATATATGAATGTCGTAATGATGGTATATTATATAGGAAAGAGTATGAAAACTTGAAGGAGTGCCTAGGGTGTGGGGAGTCACGCTACAAGAAGAAGGACAATGGTGTTGAAAAGGATGATGGTGTAAGTAGAAAGGGTGTTCCTTCCAAGATGATGTGGTACTTACTAATAATTCAAAGGTTCAAGAGACCATTTGTTAATGTAAACTACGCAAAGAATACTAGATGCCATGCAGATGAAAGATTATGTGATTCATTGCAATGGAAGAAAATTGATTCATTGTTTCCATAGTTTGCCCTTGAGTTAAGGAACTTTAAGCTTGGACTTGCCACTGATAAAATGAACCCGTTTGGTAAATTGAGTATTAATCATACTTCATTGTTTGTTCTTCTCATGATTTACAACTTATTTTTTTGGTTGTGCATGAAGATAAAATATATGATGTTTTCAATGATGATTTTGGATCCAAAACAACCTGGGAATGACATAGATATTTATTTAACGTCAATGATTGAAGACTTAAGAATTTTGTGGGAGGAAGGCGCACTACTACAAAAAGAAACCTTGGACGCAAAATGCATCTTACCTCGGCTAAAGAAGCGAGGTAACAAATGGTGTCATAAAAAGTAACGACTTAACACCTCCATTTTTAAAACATTGAGGGGTAAATTTATTTGCGCATGGGTTCGAACCCCCATCATCTTCACTTTTATTATTTTCAAAACTAGTCTCTCATATATCTCGATTTATCAATAAAACCGAGGGATAAGTTAAATTGTTTTTTTTAATTAAAACTCGTTACATTGTTTACACAAAAAAAAAATTGTTTACAAACTACAATGTTTACCCACAATATTACATTGTTTACATAGAATAATAAAACGTTGGATCTTCAATTCCTCGATATTTTGGGAAAGATCAAATGTTGAGTGCCAATATATTTTCTATTGTTTTTCCTTGCATTTGTTTCTAATATAAACAAAAAAAAGGGTTAGATAAATAAATGATTTCCTGCTCAAATGAATATTTAATAACACAAACCTTAAACTCAAATAATTTGTTGCTCTTGCAATCCATAATCTTGAAAAAACCTTAAAGTGGGGGATGTAGATAGTTTCAAGCGCTTCATGATGTTTCATTATCAATTTTGATATTCATAATGCTTTTATATTAGAAGATTCTTATGTTTCACATGGATCACTAATAGTAGTTTCTTGAGCGTTGAGAGTCATGAAATGGACGACAAAGATTTATTTAAGGACAGTGATCAATATCCTCAATTATAACACTAAATTATACCCTCGTTTTTGTTAAGAACCGAGGTGAAAAAGCTTCTTTTTTACATTACATTATTTACACATAATTTTAAAACACAATATTACGATAAATCCTGATTCTTGGAGAACAAATCTTTCCTGTAAGGAATTATCTACTCCAAACATTGGAAAATATTATACGGATTGAATGCATCCAACTTCTAAAGGATATATATGTTTTAAACATTGAAAAGTGTTTCTCTGCACTTGCAATCCATCATAGAGAACTTTTCAAGCTTCTTAAGTTCTAAGATTTCATTATCTTGCAATCTATCCCAAAGAATGATGCGTACGAGTTAGGATTATGGTAAAATCTGTTTAAAGAGTGCTTTTACAGTAAAATATGAATATTTTATCCCTCGGTTATTAAAAAAACCGACGAGATAGATCATTTAGTTTAAAAATAAAAAATATAACAAAATGAAAGGTTCCTTAATTATTTTTCTCTCGGTTATAAGAAAATATGACGTAAGATGTGATTTTATTTCTAAAATGTGGCACACATTATAATCACATCACTAGAATAACAATGATCATTTAAATTCAAAATGTGACGTATCTTTTGAATTTTCAAGGAGGCTTTTGGGCTTTTTAAACAATATTCATATTTTCAATGTCTTATTTTCAACTCTTTGTGTCTTCTAACCTAGTTTCAAAGTCTTTTCTTCTATTTAAAAATGGATGAAACTTTTTTGTTCGTTATCAATAAAAAGTTTGTTGATTTCGATGATTTGAAAGACAAAAGTTTTAACTATGGAAAACTATTTTCAAACAAAATTTGATTGACTACTTTGACATTCTTCATGGCCTCATCTATACTAATCTTGTTAAAGAGTTATGTTAAATGTCTTTGTTGTGCCAACTGGTCATGATGCTGAGTCAATTTAGTCCTGTTTGCTACGGGTAGAACAGGTGGCCAACAACGGTAGGCTTGATCTTCGGTGATGGTTGAGAAAAAATGGGGTTGTACCTGCAAGGTACTCCGATGTCAAAGTAAGTAAGAGAACAACAAGGTACAACAGAAAGTATGAGATTTTGGGCAGAATTTGGATTACCTTGCCCTGTAGGGATAGAGAGCTATTTATAAGTGTTCTTGTTGGAATAGAGTGGATCCCCTATTTTCGTGGGCCTGGGCGTGATTTCCGGCCCAGAATATAGGGGACTGTTGACTAGGTCTTGACTAGTCGTGCCCGAAATACTAGCCGTTGTCAGGGACGAGATCCTAGCGTGCTCATCTAACCTCCAGTCGTGTTCGGAACGGGGGGAAGAAGTCCACCCTATTGGCTACCATGGGTTGGACCAATACTTATTGGGCCGATTTACTCCAGAGAGTGGGTTGGGACAATTGGAAAATTTGGGCCAGTCCAGAACAAGTCCTATGTCAATGGCTCTCCTATCACTATTACTCATCACTTATTTCTTAGACAATAAACTATGAAGAGATAAGTAGTTGTGTTGATCATTATAGATTCAATTAAATCTACTCAACCATCCTTACCTAATTTATGTCAACAAAGATATGTCCACCAGTCCTACTACTCTACTCCCAAAAGAAAAAGTTTGGTATCAAATTCTAGTGTCAAATATTCGTCCAAGAGATAAACAACTGGAAACATTTACTTGGCATGACAAACATCTCTTGTAAAGTCCGAGTTAATCTTCCTTTTACAATTTTTAACTTCTTAAAGGAAGTGATAAGTATCTCTCGGGAGGATATCACTTTCTTCACACCATATGGAAGTTCTTTATGAACTTTTCTCTCAGCTAGAGATAGTTAATATGGAAATGTTGAAGTTTAGTGGATTCTGAAGTTTGAATATGTGGAATAGTTATATGTTGTCCTAATTTTTTTTATTATCAATGAAATATTTCCTTTTCTATTATTGCCTATTCTTATTTACTGATATACCAAAGATTTTGAGAATTACTAATTAACAAAGAAAAACATGGAATCTGAAAAGACGCCAAATGAGAAATCGTTGAAAAAAACTTTAAATGCAGTAATAGGGTTCGAAGTGAGATCTCTTATAGGTATATTCCCTCAGTTTTCCAAAAAAATCCGAGAGAATAGGTTTATTATTTTTTAATGGATAAAACATGGCGCTCCCTTATAGCTGTGTTACCTCAGTTTTTCAGAAAATCAAGGGAAAATGTTGTTTATTTTCTTAAAAAATCAAACTTGGCGCTCCCATGACCTATACTCTCGGTTTTTAGCATGTTTGAGGTGAAAGTTTCATCATAAAAAGCGTTATTAGTAGTAGTGGTGCTTATGTTGATTATTTGTATACATGTGATAAATTTAAACTGTGTCATGTTGTTTTGCACAATCAATGACTTTCCCACATAGGGTAGTTTAACTATGTACAACGTCAAGGGACATTAAGCATACCCAATATGTGAAGATGATACATGCTTACACCAATTAAAAAAATAGAAAAAAGAGTGTTTACTTTGGGCATCAAAACTTTCTAAGATCTAACCATCCGTACCGTAGATTGCGGAAGACTTTTAATGAAAATCAGGAATTCGGTATCGCTCCAAAGTCCTTAACCAAAAATGAGGTTTATAAAAGACAACAAGACATTAATGTTGTCTTTGAAAAGAAAAAAGAGTGAAGATGATACATGCTTACACCAATTAAAAAATAGAAAAAAGAGTGTTTACCTTGGGCATCAAAACTTTCTAAGATCTAACCATCCATACCGTAGATTGCGGAAGACTTTTAATGGAAATCAGGAATTTGGTATCGCTCCAAAGTCCTTAACCAGAAATGAGGTTTATAAAAGACAACAAGACATCAATGTTGTCTTTGAAAAGAAAATAAAAACATAATATTTGAGCTATGGACCCAAAATCACTTGATTTGGGAAAAAACATGTATTTGGTCTAGAAACATGTATTTGGCCTTAAGAACAAACATGTATTTGGCCTAGAAAAACACTTGATCCAGAAAAATGATTAAAGGAGAATTGTTAGATGACATGACATATAAGATTTTGGCAGCTGTCTATTTGGAAAGCTATTATGAAGAAAAGGGTGCTAGGTCCCCAAAACCATAGAACCTAACTATATAAGGGAGGTCATGAATACATCAAATCAAGATACACATTCTATTAATTGAGACTATCTCTTATATATGATATTTCCTGACTTGGACAACAAAGCATTTGCATATATCACCTCTTTTGATGTCGGAAAAAGCGACTAGCAACTCAAAATTTCTAGGTATCACCCAAATTTGATTATTCTCACATTAACATAAGTAACTCCTATATCAAGAAGAATCAATATGTAAAATTAACAATATTTTTCAATTTCAATTTATTATGAATTACATTTAGATGTTCCATAATTTATAGATAAATTATAAATAATCAACAATAAAGAGCTAAATACTATAATCATTACCTAATTCATACCGCTGACACAATCAACCATAATGTTGATTACCTTTCCTAACTTCTAAAAATGTTAAATAGAAAATTTTATCAAAGATATTTGGTTATTTAAAATAAAGCATGCGGGGGGTTTTCAATCAACTCAATGATAAAGAATATGGATTCTAAGATATGGTGTTTTTAACGGTCAAATAATATATTAATAATGAAGGGCAAAAGACCCCAAAATAGTACACAAAAAGTCAACAGGTACAAAAAGTGACAGACCAGTAAAACAATAGAAAACAAGGAACAGGGAAACTTAAAAAGCATAGAGAATGAACTACTACAACTAGCCATCGACAACAAAAACAAGAAAAAGGAAAATAAAGCCCAGCAACCACACACGCAACAAGTCACCAACCAACACAGACAAGCTAGAACTCATGTGTCAAACCCACCAACCACTGATCAAAACCACAAGGAAATACCAACTAACCACTGAGAACTAGAGGTAGGTCAGGAATCTTGATCTTCTATTGATTCAGAGTACATGATAGGGTTCTAAACCCAATTGGAGAAGGTGATAGAGTTCAAAGGGGATATGTTAAGGAATTAACTCCAAGCCGAAAAATACTCTTATCTTCCACCTCTTTCATTTTTTTTTGAAAATTCAGTAAAAAGCTTATCATTGCGAACAAACCAGATAGTCCACACCACCCATATTCTAAATAATAACAAACCTACCCCTAAACTCAACCTTAGGACCTACAAAAGACTAAACTCAAAAACTGATCTAAGATCCCTATGAAAAGTCAATTCTTCTAACCACCTAAGTACCATATACTAATCATTAAATACCAACTATAAGTCACGAACAATTGAGATGTCGTCTCAACCACATCCCCACAAAGAGCACACAAGGTCCTCTCCAAATGATTAAGACATTCCACTTGAATATATTTTCTTTTGATGAAAATAAATCTCGTAGAAGTTGCAAAGAAAAAATCACCACCTTAGAAGGGGCCTAGCTCTTCCAAATTGAAGGAAGAGTTGGAAACACAATCTCTACATGCTCCTTAGAGATAGGACCAAAGTCTGATTGGACTTGATAAGCATACACCACAGCTTAAAATTGTTAGACTTATTTCATATTTTTCAATTTACATTTATAGTGTGTTTATATGATGCATTTTAACGAGGAAGTGTAATGTTTTGAGGAAATTTAAAGTGATTTGAAAAAAATGCATCGTTTGGATAAAGAAAATACGAAGAATTGTTAAAATAATGAAAATCTATGAAGTATTTTGTACAAGTTAAATTTAATATTTTTAAAATGACACTTACAATAAAATCAAAAAATGTAGATGTTAAATTAAATATTAAATTTTGCAAGTTGGTCCCATATTTTCTAAACTTTATGAATTGACCCTTAATAATTTTCAAATTCTACAAATTGCTCCTTTTAAATTTTTAAAAAATTGTAATTTAATCCCTTTTTTTAATTTAAAATTTGACTCCAATTTTTTTAATTTTTATAAAATGACCTTAAAAATTAAACAATAAATAATTTTAATACTTTATCTAAACAAAAGAATTTTAAATTAAATAAATTTCAATTAAATTATTTAAAATATTTAAAGTTTTAACTTCTTTAAAAAAATTAATTACCTCATCCAAACAACAAACAACTCTTAATGTAAAGAAGCAAGATACTAAATTAAATTAACATCAAGTAGGAAAGACAATAAGTAGGATTTGGGCAAGGTACTATGGTACCCGTCCTCATACTTATAGTTTAAAATAAATTTTTGTATTCGAGCTCATATCCGCGTGAGCACCAATGTTCATACTCATATCCTATGAGTACCTCAATACTCGTATCCATATCCATTTATCCACGTTTGTAGTTAAATTAAATTGATTAATTATAAAATATCATACCATTTTATGTTTTTTAACAATATTAAAAAAAATTATAGATGTAATTGTTGCATTAAGAAATAAATAAACACTTTTTATTAAAATGTGTAATAGTTTAATAGTGATAAAAAAATTTTAAAATTGATAAACGTGCAATTTAATATAATAATATTATGACATTATATAAATATGTAATGTGAGTATGACACGAGGTGGGTAGTAAGACACATGAATCAAGCGTTTGGGCTCGAGTAGCAAACGAGTCTCTATAAAGGACGACATTCGGGAAATACCGAGTTCGATTCCTGGTAGAAACAACGTTTGTTTGGCCAGTGCACGTGCCTCTATAGCATAAGCCGAATTAGTTGATCTACTATATATGTCAGAATTAGTGCGAAAGCAAAAAAAACAAAATGTATCTGCACCCATACCCGCTTATTTTAACAGATAGTTATTCATGTAGATTTTTATCATACTCATTGTGAATATTTTTTGCATAGGATATGAGACAAATTGCCAAGACACTAATACAAATTTAAAATATGTTTTTACCAAGTTAAGTTACGTGCATGTTACTTATTTCATTTTGGAATGAATTGGTCCACACTTAACTATGTCTGTATCAATCCATTGCTTGTTAATGCAATCATGTAAATATTCCACTTCTTTTTAACCTTTAGTAATAAAAATTTATTCCTTCCTTCAGTGTTTTGATACAAGAATCTATCACACCATCTTTGTCAAAAGCAAAAGCTGCGGGAAATCATTTAAAGTGCCACTAATACCCTTATTTGCCTCATGATTAATGAACATTCGAGATTTATAAGTACCACACAAATAAAATCGGTCGATATATTGTCTTTGGGCTGAAATACACGCTACTAAAAGAAATTTAATTAAAGGAAAGTTAAAGAAGAAAAATGTTAAATCTTGATTTTCAATTGCGTTGCTAGATTGTGATTTGTGATGAAGAAATTCAAGAAAATATTTCTATTATTTCATTGCTAATTTCTTTAGTGGTGACAGTTTAGTAGTAATTTTAAGAGAAAAATGTTAAGTCTTAGTCTTTAATGCCCCCATCACTAAGAGCATTTTCAATGAGTTACATCATGTTCAAACAAAATTTAAATCAAATATGTGTTGTCTTATTGACAAATAACAAAATAAAATTGTAAATATTTCAAATATTTTGTGATGAAGAAATTAAAGTAAATATTTCAATTTTTGTTGCTAAATTAAAATCTTATTTTATTTTATATAAGACTCTTACCATTATTTTACATGAAGATTGGGCATTTAAATATTTAAAAAAATTTAATATCATTATTTAAAAATTAGTAGGTCGGTAGAAAGAAGACTTTAGATATGGAGTAGTATGAATTTCTTTTTATTTATTACTACCCCCGTCCTTAAATATAAAATTTTGTAAATTAAATTATATTAATTAAAAAAGTTGATTAGAGTGTTAAATTTATTAATTATTTGTGCAATTTTACAAATTTATTTTAAGATGACAGATATAATTGAAATTTATACAAGTGTATTTATTATAGATTGTGGAAAAAGATGTAATATAATTAGGAGTATGTTTGGAAAAAAACTAATGTACTTTAAAAATTAAAAAGAGTCTTATAATTAGGGACGAATGTAGTATCATTTTTTATCGTATTTCTTCTTCGTGTAAGATTTGTTCGTGTAAGATTTGTTGTTTTTCGTCTTAAAATACTCAAACTACCGTTCAAAAGAAATTTGCATTCCATTTTATTTTAATTTATATTCATTTCTATTCTGCTTCATTCATTTTAAAATATTCAAATATAATTTTAATAATAAAACAACTTTGAAATAAAAAAAATACAAAATAACAATGTAATTTTTAAAAATTAATGGATAAACACTAATAAAAATAATTAACTTTAAATTTTTCAAAACGAACGATTTTTTATCTTATAGTTTAAATCCTAACAGTTAGATGTGCTTGCACAATTATTAACGGACCAACTTAACAGCAGAAAAAACATATTTTTCAATAAAAAAGAAAGGGAAATATATTATCTAAAGTAGAGCAATTCTTGCATGGACACGATCCTAAAACCACATTCTTAGGAACGGCTAATAAGAAAGAGTATTTTTTAAATTTATTTTAATTTTAATTTTGTTTTTAATTGGATTGATGGGGTGATTGAGATTATGAAAGATAGAGAAAAATCAATATTTATTTTTTAATTAATTAAAATTTTATGATTAGTTGTGTGTAAAACAATTTAGATATGTGTCCACCTAAAATTTTTCCCCAAAATGATATATAATTATTTTTCAAATCAGGATATGAACTTTGTCCTTTTACTAACAGTATCAAGCTAGACAAGAACAAAAACAATATTTCAGCTTTCTTATTATAGTAGCATCTCTTTTGAAAACTTGTTATTCAAAGTATAAACTACTGTCCATTCTTAACCTTATAAATACCCCCAACAACCAAACAAATAAACACATCATTCACAACATCACCATACAAATACAATCATTTTCTTGGCCTAATCATGTCATCTTCAATGCAACCTGCTTCACTTGCAACTGCACTTGCAAGCAATGTCTCAAATTACAAACAACCCAAAACCTCACACCCCTTGACATGGACCGATGACAAGATCCTCGAAGCCGTTTACATTACTCACGTCCACACCGGTGAAAGGTTCGACGTGGAATCCCTTTTCATTCTCACTTCCAACATCCTCAAACGCTCCACCGCTGTTGCTGACAGTGTTGTCTCTAAGGTACAAATTCATAACAACTAATAACTATAATTTTAAAAATTCAGCTTCTAAAAATGTTGTTTTATCCTTGCCAGACTGGGGCTCCGGTCGGTCTTATTGAAGACAAAGTTCCGTTGCCTGGTTACGAGCCTCCTTTCCGTAAACTGAAGCACATTTCTTCTCAGGTTATTAACTATTTTACGCACTTTATCTTTGTTATATAGGATTTTTGCATGGAAATGTGAAATTTATTAATAACCAATCTTGTTATTCGTAGATGATGACCACGCTTCCGGGCGAACACCATGCACACTTGACAACGATGTCGATCCTGGACCAGCTGAAAACACATACATGGGATGGAAAAGCGATCTTCGCTTTAGCTGCATTTTCGTTGGAATACGGAAATTTCTGGCATCTTGTTCAGACACCGAGCGGTGACACGCTTGGAAGATCATTGGCAATAATGAATAAAGTTCAAGGTGTTGAGAAAAATCGACAGGCCATTGCTGATTACAACAGTTTGGTGAAGAATCTGTTGTATGCTGTTGAGTGTATTACTGAGTTGGAGAAGCTTTCAACAAAAGGGTATGATAGTAAAGATGTTCCTGCATTGCCTGAAGCTATGCAAGAGATTCCTGTTGCTGTTTATTGGGCTATCATTACTGCTATCATCTGTGCTAACCACCTCGATCTTCTTGTCGGGGAATCGTAAGTTTTTTTTTCTTTCATCTTGATCTCATTGACATGCTGATTGATTGAATGGTGAAATCTCTTACTAATAAAAAAATCAACATTGTTTCAGGGATGACAGGTATGAGTTATCGAGTTACGATGTGAAGCTTGCTTCCATTGTAAGCAAATTAAAGGCTCATCTCACAAGAAGCAGAAGGCACATAGGTGAGCTAGAAGATTACTGGAGACGTAAGAGGGTTCTTCAAACTCCAACTGAAATTGTTGAGGTTATAAAAGTTCTGATCTTCCACAATGAAATTCAGGATCCACTTGTCTATGATGGTTTGAACAGACAAATGGTAAGTACGTTTTTCAGCAGGACTGTCTTTGAGGGTGTGCAACATAGACTATATTACATGGCCTCGAATTTTTCACACAATTTTCCACACAGTTAGGCCTCATAATAGATTTGTCACGGTTAAATCATGACTAAATAGGTTAATAGTTTTTTAGTATGTATCTTATCATTGGTTTCACTTTTGTACCTCAACAGGTTAGCATTGAAGTTTTCAGAAAGAAAAATGTGTTAGTATTCATTTCGGGCTTAGACAGCATTCGAGACGAAATCCGTCTTCTCCAATCAATCTACACTGGACTCCAAGAAGATCCAAAAGAATTAAAAGGATGCAGAAAAGAAGATTTCAAGATTCTGTGGATCCCAGTTGTGGATGAGTGGACACTACTTCACAAAGCCGAATTTGATAATCTGAAACTAGATATGCCATGGTATGTTGCTGAGTACTTTTATCCATTGGCTGGAATAAGGTTGATAAGAGAAGACTTGAACTACAAGAATAAGCCTATTCTACCTGTTCTGAACTCTCAAGGCAGAATTGTGAACTATAATGCTATGCATATGATTTTTGTTTGGGGGATCGATGCTTTCCCTTTTCGTCCCGATGATGATGAGGCTCTAACCCAAAAATGGAATTGGTTTTGGGCTGAAATGAAGAAGGTTTATCCAAAGCTTCAAGAAATTGTCAGTACAAAATTTCAATATGATATCACTTTCTATATATATATATATATCTATGTAGCACTGACACCTCTAGAAAAAGACGCGTCTGTGTCTCTCAATATACACTGACACGACACAAACAAATTTATAGGTATGTTTTTCAATGTAAACTGATCAATTTTATATTTATGTGTGTCAATGTGGTGAATCAGATTAAAGGGGACACATTCATCTTCATCTATGGAGGAACAGACCCGAAATGGGCAAACGATTTCTCCCTAGCAATCGAGAAAATCAGAAGGCACGAAATCATCCGAAAGGCCGATGCTGTGATAGAACAATACCACTTTGGTAAAGAAGACAAAAGAATCGTTCCACGTTTCTGGATAGGAATCGAAAGCCTATTCGCAAACATGATTCAGAAGAAGCACAAAGACCCAACAATCGACGAAATCAAAAGCTTGCTATGTCTGAAACAAGACCAACCAGGTTGGGTTCTACTAAGCAAAGGACCAAACGTGAAACTACTCGGTCGTGGTGATCAAATGCTTGCAACTGCTATTGATTTCGAGATATGGAAGGAGAAAGTGCTTGAGAAAGCTGGTTTTGATGTTGCTTTTAAGGAGTATTATGATAGGAAGAGAAGGGATTTTCCTGTGGCTTGTGCTCATATGCAGTTGGCTAATTATCCTGCTGATATTCTTGATCCAATCTACTGTCCTGACAGTGACTGTAGGAGATCAATGGAGATTGCCTCTGTGAGTTATAAGTGCTGTCATGGTCATACTCATCAGAGTGATGCTCCTGCTGAGAGTGGTTTTGTTCAGATTGAGAAAAGGACTTGATGACATGAGTTTGTTGAATGATTTGTGGTTTGATTTGTGTGTCATGTTTCTGTTTTTTGTTTTTGGTTTGTTTTGTTGTTGTTGTTGATGTTGTTTATCTGTCAACAGATGTGGTATAGCCTCTTATGTGCCCTTTGATGGGTTATTTAAAATAATGGCTACAAATGTCTGTTATGTCTTGATGAATTATTAATGAAATTACCTTATAGTTATACTATAGTTTTGTTGTATTTTTTATTTCATTCAACTTCAGCACAAAATTATGTATCTGTCAAACCAAACCAACAAATCAACTTAGTAGAATGTGTTTTCTTGAACAAATCAATAATATGCAAGGATGAAGAAAAACAGCAAATTAGTGGCTTCATGTTTAAGATGGCGTGACGTTTGAAAAGGCAATTGATCTCAATATACTTCAAACATTTAAAGATTGGACTGTGAGAAATTTGAATGACACTCTTGTTATCACAATTTAAAGAAATTGGTTGAAAGAGAAACATCTATATCAGTAGTGGTGGATGTTATTAGTACGATAGTTGGTTGATTTTATGGATATCTTATGATTTGATGGTAGCTTCCTCTACTTCTCTGCTAATAAGATTTCTAGCATGTTTGGATTGGCTTTTGGAAGATTCAGAATCAATTTTAAAGGTATAGAATTGATTCTGGATGATTTTGAAGTGTTTGTTTTATCAAAAGTAGAATTGATTATGCCTCCAGAATAGATTACAAGTTTTTCTCATTTTTCATTTGCTGGATAATGAAAATAATGGTTCACTAATTTCATCTTAACTTTGAATTAGTTACATCTCACTTTATATAGTGACTGATACAAGGCATAGAGTTTGTTCCACGTGAAAACTAACTAGTAACATTTGTACATTTTTTTATAATGTACCTGTTTAATCCAATTAAAACCATCCCATAATTTTTTTTTTTGGTTTGGTGTATGTTATATTACAAAAATGTGCAAATTCAATCCGCCCGGATCAATTCTTGGTGAATAGATCTCTAATTAAAATTTCTTATGTTGTTTTTAAAACGTTTTTAACTATGGACAATGGAACACGCACGAATCAATTCGTCTAATTCGAACCGTTATTGGAAAACTCGGATATGCGTTAAAAACCATTAAGACACACAATAATAATGAAAAGCAATGGAATTAATATATTTCACTATCAACACACTTCATTTAAATTTAAACAAGCTAGTAATCAATTTCCAATGAAATGATTAGACAAAAATTAAATGAAGCAATTTATCGAACACTTATTGTGCAGTCAATTTTGATCAGAATTTACATATGGTTTTGTTGATATGAAATCCAATTACAATAACAAGGATTTGTAATCAACACAACAAAATAGTTTTGAAATGATAATGAATCTATCTAACCGTATCGATTGCATAATTTTCTAATTAAATAATTTTCTATTGAAAGTAAATGAGAGGGATAGAGAGAGGATACAAGGATTTGTTTAGGCAGTTCACAAATTGTCCTCGCTATAGCTACGACTACGTCTGCCCTCAATTAGGAATTGACATAATCAATCTTACTTTGCAAAATTTGTTTACAAGAGAAATGTAGCAATTCAACCCTACAAACTCTATGTTTGTTGTCTCTTCCCTTGATCTTAGATCGATCAAGAACCCAATAATACCAATTGATTCTCCGCTTACCACTACTTATTGACAGAACCACTTTCTTCGAAGCTTACACTCGATTGAATCCAATTGCGAATTATCGTGACCCAAGACTCCCAAGACTCCCTACTTATTTATTTTGTGCGCTGATGTTTTTTCAGGTTTGCTTAGGAGAGCCTCGGTTAACAAGCAGGTCCATGGTATAAAGATTGCGAGAAGAGCCCCAACGATTACACATTTATTCTTCGCAGATGATTGTATCCTCTTTGCCCGGGCTAATCAAGAAGAAGCCTCTCATATCAAAGAACTCCTCAAGGTCTACGAGAATGCCTCTGGCCAAGTGGTGAATTTCGAGAAATCGGAAGTGTCTTTCAGCAGGAATGTCAATGACTCAGCCAAAGACAGCGTCCGGAGTTGCTTAGGGGTCAGAACCGTTACAAACCATTCAAAATACCTTGGTCTCCTAGTGGTGTTTGGTAGGTCGAAGCGCGACATTTTTGCGATGGTCATCGAGAGAGTGTGGAAGAAAGTGAAGGGTTGGAAGGAAAAGTTTTTATCAACGGCGGGCAAGGAGGTTCTAATCAAAGCTGTTGCACAAGCAATTCCTACTTATATCATGAGCTGTTACAAATTACCGGAATCGGTCTGCCAAGAGATTGAAGCTATCCTAGCTAGATTTTGGTGGGGGGCGAATAATGGGGATAGACGTATTCACTGGCTCAGCTGGGAGAATCTGTCCAAGGCTAAGGGAGTTGGTGGTATGGGCTTCAGGAGCATCAGTGAGTTTAATGCATCCCTGTTGGGGAAGCACTACTGGCGCTTGTTGTCGGAGGATAACTCCTTGGTGGCTAGAGTGTTTAAGGGGAGGTATTATCCGCGGGGAACCATTGATGGAAGTACGGTTGGTTATAACCCAAGCTACGTATGGAGAAGCATTTTAGGCGCGAGGGAGGTAGTGCAACGGGGGTCGCGGTGGAGGATTGGGGATGGTGCTAGTGTGAACGTGCTTAAGGACAATTGGATCCCTAGCAGCCCGGGTTTTAAGCTACTGCAACCGACTAGCAACCTGAATGAAGTCTCTAAGGTCTGTGAGTTGATTGATAGTGACTTAAGGGTGTGGAACACAGAATTTATCTTCGCAAGTTTTGCGGAGGATGAAGCAAAGAAGATTGTTAGTATACCTCTCCCTCGTCTTCCAACTGAAGATAAGTTGATTTGGCACCATGAAAAGAGCGGGGAGTTTTCGGTTAAAACAGCGTATCATGATTCGGTGGCTTTTAGAGATTCTCACAAACCTGGCCCATCTAGCTCCATAAACAACAAGCTGTGGCAAGAGATCTGGAGGACCCCTATCCTTAACAGAACGCGTAACTTTCTGTGGCGGGTGGCTAAGAATATTCTGCCTACGAGGGGTAATCTTAACCGTAAAGGTATGAGCATCGACCCTTTATGCCCTTTCTGCTGTTCTGAGACGGAGACCACTAGCCACATTTTCATGGATTGCTTCTTTGTTAGGCAAGCCATCTTTTCGTCCCCTATTAGTTACCGTATTCCTGCAGGTTTGAATCTCAATGATTGGATCCTCTCTTTTCTGTCCTGTGGTGATTCTTTCAGTAAACAGTTGCTCTGCAACATTCTTCACAAGGTGTGGGCTGCCAGGAATGGTTTGGTGTTCCAAAATAAACAATGCTCTCCAGTTGCTGTGGCTCTTGAGGCTTTAGATTGTGTGCAGGAGTACCTGGTTCCTTCTCGACAGCGTCATGTTAACAACGTTCCTGATTCGGGTCCCGCCGATGTTCATACCGTTCAAGTTGATGCTGGCTTGTCTAGGGATGGTTGTGTCGTCTTTGGCTGTGTTGTTAAGAACCATAGAAAGGAAATTGTGGTGGCAGCTAGCAAGAAAGAGTGCATTGATGTTGATTCTGGGCTGGCGGAGTTGCTGGCTCTGAGATGGGGTATCTCTTTGACCTTGGAGCTTAAACTGGATAAGGTGATTTTTCATTCGGACGCACTCAATGTGGTAGATTGTATCAACTTGGTTTCTTGTAATGCGGTGTTTGAGCCCATCGCGGCAGACTGTCGTCATTTGCTTTGTATATTTTCTTTAAGTTCTGTTATTTTCTTAGGAAGAAACTTAATTACCGATGCTCACAATATGGTGCAGCTGGGTAAAATTCATGGATCCAGAACCTGGTTAGGGGGCTATCCACCTGTATTGTCTGTTAACTTGGCTGTATCAGCCCCTTGATTCTATTGAAATCATTTTCCGGTCAAAATATATATATATATATATATATATATATATATATATATATATATATATATATATATATATATATATATATATATATATATATATAAAAGGGATATTCTTACTCCAAGAGTAAGTTATCAAGACTTACTCCACATTTTAACCATTAATTCTGCTCAATTTAATGGTTAAAAATAATGGCAAAACGGACCATCTGCCCCGTCCCGCACCCGCCCGTCATAAGTCCGCCAAAAAGCGAGCGGGGCGGGCAAGCCCGCCAAGTAAAATAGGCATAAAAATCATGCCCGCCCGCCAAGGTGGCGAGTTGGCAGGAGGCGGTCTTACCCGCCTATTTTTTATTTATTTTTCTTTCATTTTTTTAATAGATTAATAGCTTTTTTTTACCTTTCAATTAAATTTTTCACATATTTTTTAGAACAATTTTTTACAAAGTATCTTTTAGAAAAATTCTACCGAAAAAATATTGCATATGTTGACAAATAAATGTATAAAATAAAATCATAAAAAATTTGAATTACTAGAGTTAACTAAAAAATGACAGACTTAAGGCGAGACGAGCTTAACGAATAGGTGAAGCGGGTTATAGCAGGGCGGCGGGTTTTGGAGGGACGAGCTTAGGCGGGCGGCGGGTTTTGACGGGACGAGTTTAGGTGTATGACAGACCTAAAATCCCAACTCAACCTGCCATTTTTTGAAGGATGCGCAAGCCGGCCTGGCGGGCCACCGCCCGTTTTGCCACTCATATATATATATATATATATATATATATATATATATATTCAAGAATGAAACTTGTTGAAATATTTTGTAGGCTATGCATGTGATGGTGTTGGACTGTTCAGATTGAGAAAAGGTCTTGAGTTTGGTTGGTTTTTTGGAATAAGTTAATGAAGTTTGGTGCTATGATTTGTGATTTTGTGTAAACTTTATGTTTTTTATGGGTTTGTTATTGATTTTAATGTGTCGGCTGATGTGATATAGCTTTTTTTATGCCCTTGAATAGGTTGTTGAAAATAATGATTTCAAGAGTCTTTTTTTTTAATGACTTAATTAAGGAAATAATTTCATTCTATTAATTTCTTTTATCATACTTTATAATCTCCATATATTGTTTTCTAATTGTTGTTTTTGCAGAAAGAATATTTAGTTCCTATTTAGTTGTAGTTTCTAAAATTCAATATAACATCACTTATTATTTAATTATTAATACCTTATATATTTTTTATAAAAAGAGGATATATAGAATAAAATAAATAATTAAAAGTGTTATTTTAACATACAAATAATTGATAGTAATTCTCCTTTTTATATATTTAGGGTTACTTGATGTTCGCTTCGTTTAAACCTCCTCTGCAAAATTGCAAAAGTATGTAAAAAAAAATAGGATTTGATGCAGCAGATGTAATTAAGGCTGCGGAGTTAGAATTTTGTTAGTGGAGCGAGGCAATACGTGAACTTTACATCTCTAAAAGTTATAAGTCGTAAAAATTCTCGTTAATGTCACCCAAAAAAACAACAAAAGAATTAGAGATTCCACTCTTATAAAAGACATATTCCATTTCTCCTACCCCTATCTCTTGTTTGGCTGATTGGGCGCTGGGGCTCAAACCCAGAACGCCCCACGTTAATTAGCAAGTGCTTACCACTAGGCCACTTTGTCAATGGTGTTATTTAACGAAACTGAAAGATATATATTACATATTTAGTATTATATGTAAGATATATATTATAGTTAATGTGTATATATATATATATATATATATATATATATATATATATATATATATATATATATATATATATATATATATATATATATATATATATATATATATATATATATATATATATATAATGTTAATATGTGAATAGGAATTTAAAAATTAATATTGCTCAGGTTTTTTAGGAATTGCTCAGTTTTTTTAGAAATTTATAAATTTAAAACATTAGTATTTATATAAAAAATAAAAAACGTTAATATTTGTTAGGAATTTATAAATCAATATTGCTCAATAATTTTATAATTAATATTTTTTTTACTAATTATAATATTTTACAATAATTTTACAATTAGCGTTTTTTTGTAATAATATACTAACTATATATAATATAGTTTTTTTTATAATTAACGCTTTTTTATAATTACCGTTTTTTTATAATTAACATTTTTTTGTAATAATATACTAACAGCATATTTTATTATTTTATATATATATATATATATATATATATATATATATATATATATATATATATATATATATATATATATATATATATATATATATATATATATATATATATATATATATATATATATATATATACTGTAAACATACACTTTTTAAACTATCATAGGTTTATTATTTGATTTATATGTTTTATTATAGTATATAATAAATAGTAGTTTATATATAATATATATATATATATATATATATATATATATATATATATATAATTAATTAAATATTATACTAATTATATACTAATGTTTTTAAATATATATATATATATATATATTAATGTATATATAATTAAATACTATACAGTTTATTAACAAAATTTTTAAAAGTATATATAATTAAATATAAATTTATTATTAATGTTTTTAAAAGTAAATAATAAATGCTAATTAAAAAACGCTAATAAAACATTTTTAAGAAGTTGTTTGGTTGACATAATGCTTGTTAACATAAATAAGAGATTCAAATGTCCAGTCCAGCCAAACAAGGAACAGGGGGCGCAGAAGAACAGAATCTTTGTTTTATAAAGGGCGGATTACAACAAAAAAAACTTTAGAGGGGCAAAACCGAATCTCGCCCTAACGAAAGGGGGTGAATTGCATTTAACCCTTTAAAAAATACTCAACTAGAGAAAAATTGACTAGTTTCTCATATATGAATGTTGGGCCCACCTTGCACGAATTCTTGATTGGGGGCATGCATAAAACAAGACACTTTCGTTTAAACTAAGACCTTACTTGCATGTACAAACTTTGACCCACGAATGGTCGAAACAGTATAATTGACCACGTTTTTCAATCTAGCACACCATTTCCTCAACACATATAAATTCAACACCAACAACACATTTTTCTTTAAACAAAATAAAAAACATCATGGATCCTTTTTTTCCTGAGAATCTTCTTCTAGGTGATGTTTTTTGGGATGAACAACCTCTTCTTTCAACAAGTAATTTTGTTCAAACACAACCTCGTCCTATACAAAATCCAAGTGCTTTTGTTCAATATAGAGACCAACAACCCAAGATTAGTTTAGGAAAACAAAGTTCTTTAAAAGGCTCCAATTCACATTCCATGAACAAGAGAATGTTTGCATTTTTGAGAAAAAGTTTGCCGGTAGAGAGAAGTAAAGTAGCTGATTGCGAAAGAGAACGTGGCTTCAAACACATGATTAGTGAAAGAATGAGAAGACAAAGACAGAGACAGTGTTGCCTCAACTTACATTCTGTTTTACCTCATGGAACCAAAGTAAATATATATACAAACTTTCTCAAGACTTTCGCATCATAGTTTTAAATTGCAGTTACGGTTATAGTTACACTGCAAACCTATGATTCAGGTTCGCAGTGTAATTTTTCCAAAGTATTTCTAATATGGATTTTTTTTTTGTTTCCTATGCGGTAGACGGATAATAATTCAGTAGTTCAAACAGCAGCTAAGGAAATTCGAAGAATGCAAGGATGCAAAGAGGAGTTAGAGAGGAAAAACTTTGTGCTAGAAGGAAATATCAAGGAAAGAAAATCCCAGCATTTGAGAGTGACATATTCATCTACATCTGGAATTGATTCTATAGTTGAGACACTGAAATTGTTGAAAGGACATGGTGTGGACACTAGAAGGATCAAGACAGATTTTTCTCATCAAGAGTTTTTTGCAGTCTTGGAGATAGAAACTGAGGTATGTTTTTGTTTAAAAAATTCTGATTTTTCTAAGGGAAAATTGTTTAATATTTTTTAGTGTTAGGTTTTCTAGTTGTAAGTTTTGGAAAGTTGAAGATATATAAGATTTGTTTATGCTAATAATGTGTTGGTTTGTTGAAAGATTGGAGAAGATGATGTGGCAGAGGCTGTTAAGAGAACACTTGATGAACTTGAGTGGAAGTTTCATTCTCATGTCCAAGAAGGTTCTGAAAAGCAAATATGACATCCATTTTAAATTGAATGTCAGTTTAATATTTTTGTAAATAGATTAATAAATATGATAAAGTTGTCTATAGTAAATTTACTTCTTTAGCTATCGGTGTAATTTCATCATCATAAATAATATTTTGACAATGATGTATATAATTGATATTCTCTGCATTTTATATCAAGTGTCTCCTTTATAATATTTTTCTAAAATCATTTATACTTTTAAAATACAAATTTAGTATTTATTAATATTTTCTTACTAATATATTTTTAATTGTTATATTTCAATTTCGACTGATCTTAAGTCTCTTGATCACAATATTTGTCGAAGTATTTTTGTTGGATAAGGATTCGAACCTCGAACATGTGTCTCCGACCTTATTTTGTAGAACCAATGTTTTGGTCTGGACGACTTGTAGTTTTTATTCTCATATTAAGAGGCGGTTTTCCACGTTAAAAATATCGGTGTTCTTATGTGCGTTTATTTGTTTGATTTTCCGTCTAATATTTGTTGTTAATACTCAAGGTTTCTACCAGTGTAGGGAATTTTATATTCGTTGCATATCAGTTTGTTGTTATATCTTAATTTTCCATCAGATTAGTATCAGAGTCGAAGGTTCAACTAAGGGACCGGCTCCTTGTATCGAAAGTCTTCATGACAATGTGGTGGTTAGACGTGTGAAGTCAAGATTCAATAAAGAACTTTGTTTTGGATGAAGACAAATCTCTAAATAACAAGAATGCAAAGATGAGTTGTTAAAGTTAAAATATCAAGGATCAAGACTTTGGAATCAAGCTTGCATTTCAAGAAGGTATAATGACTATACTTACATTCTCTAAAGTCTTAGATGCTCAAAAAATCAACCAACCATTGCATAGACCATCCATGATAATAGCAAACATTTGCAAAATCTTTTATTCAAGTTTTACACTGGGTAAATCGATTTACCATAACATGAAATCGATTTGCCACTATCTTAAAACATTTCCAGAAGCAAAAATTCACTTTTTGCACTATGGAAATCGATTTACCTAAAGAGGAAATCGATTTCCCACTGTTTGTTTTTGAAATTTTGTTAACGTTACATGCATGAAATCGATTTCATGCTAAGGGAAATCGATTTCCCCTGTACGTTTTTTGAAAAACAGCAGCATTTCATAGCACCTTTCCACACACCTTTTCATCGAAACTGTGAATACAAGACTACACTCTAAGATGTTTTTGATTTATGGCAAACTCAAATGAGCATCCAAACAACAAGGAGGAATCGGAAAAGCAAAGCATTTAATCACTCATGAAAGCACAGGATGATCTACTATGCATAAAGGTCGACTCAACACAAGCTGAACAAGAAAAATGCAGAAAATCAGCAGTTAGGTCGACCTACTGTCAACCCAGGTCGACCTAAAATGAAGAAATCTTCATATCAGTCTGCTAGGTCGACCTACATAACAACTAGGTCGACCTAATCTGAGAAAATGTCCCCAGAATGCATTTGAAGAGGATTCTGGTCGACCTACTCCTTAAACAGGTCGACCTAACTGGGAGCAAAATTCTGCAAGCTCTGCTAGGTCGACCTAAGCACTACAAGAGGTCGACCTAACTGATCAAGAATGCCAAAAATTCTGTTTCTCTCATCTCCAACTGTTAAGCTATCATATATATTGTCCAAGGGTAATTATTCAAGGCAACACCAACGAGTGAAAGATACACAAACGCTTCTCATCTTCGTTCTTCATCATCTCCAACACAATTACACATAATCATTCTTGCGTTGCGGGTTAGTGATGAGTTCGATAACGTCCATGGAACGGAATTGAAGATTCCTAGTGGGTGAAGGTTTGTGGGGTTTGTTGGTGAATAAAATCTGCGGGTTTTGTCCTCCACGACGGGTGGTTCTTGGGGGTTTTTATCAAGAGGCGTTCATTGAGGATTCGGCTGAGTGTAACGATTGAGGAACGGGGAGTTCAAGGAATCAAGACACTGCAGAAGGGAATCAAAGTGAAGCTCTTGGATAACCTTGATCTTGCTCAAGATTAAAGGGGAAGAAGATTCAAAGGATCGACATAATTGGTTTATCGTTTATCGCTTTGTTATCTTCTTTGTATATACTACTTTCAACATTAATGAAAGATTACCCAATTTCAATTTGGAATTGGGGGCAGACGTAGTCGTAGCGAGGACGATCGACGAACTGCCTAAACAAATATCGTGTTCTTGTCGCTTTTACTTTTTCATTTACATTCTGTTCATATTTGGTTATAATAGCAAATTGATCAACGATTCGAGTGTTAAGATTGTGAACTAAGAACGTACATAAACATCACAATCCATCACACATTGAATTACCTTCAATTTGATCATTATCACCAAGTGTTTGTATATTTGTTTCTATCACTCTTACTGCATTGCAAACATTGTCCATCATACAAAAAGTTAATCTGATTTTCAATAAGAGAAACGCCTTGATTCTGCAACATATACTCTTATCATTTACTTCAAGTCTTTGACTGGTTTTTAAACACATATATAATCGTTTCGATAGTGGTTCGGAATAGACGCGAGTCGATTCAGAATCACTTCCGCTGAAAAGTCGTTTAAATCCGTAAAACTGTGAACGATCTATTCACCCCCCCTCTAGATCCTAAGGCCAGCGTCTAACAAGTGGCATCAAGAGCTCTGGTTTATTCCGTGCTACGTGAAACACTTATTGGAAAGATGGCTTCCGGACCTAAAGGGGCTCATAATAGAGCTCCAGTTTTCAACGGCGAAAACTACGGCTATTGGAAGGATTGTATGTGTGTCCATATCAATGCAATTGATAGGAACATCTGGACAGCTATTGTCAATGGTCCATTTCAGATCACCATGACAAATGCAGCTGGTGCAGTTGTTCCAAAACCAGAAGATACTTGGAATGCTGAAGATGAAAAGAGATATGCATACGATTGGAAAGAGAGAAACATTCTAATCTCAGCTCTAGGAGTTGATGAATACTATCGGGTTTCCCATTGTAGATCAGCTAAAGCTATGTGGGACACATTGCAAGTTGCCCACGAGGGAACGGATGATGTCAAACTAGCTAGGATCAATACGTTAACTCAAGAGTTCGAACTCTTCCACATGGAAGATGGTGAATCCATCGAAAACATGCAGAAGAGATTCGTTCATCTGAAAAATCGATTAAATTCTCTTGATAGACCTGTTTCCAATGCAGTTGCTACTAACAAAATCTTAAGGTGTTTGAACAGGGAATGGCAACCCAAAGTTACAGCAATTAAGGAAGCAAATGATCTCAACACTTTAGACATTACCACCCTTTTTGGTAAACTAGAGGAACATGAACAGCATCTTAAATGCCTTGACATGCATGAGAAAAGGACAAAGAAAGAAAAGAACATGGAGAAAGAGGTAGAGAAGAAGTCAATAGCTCTAAAAGCTTCGAGCTCCAAGACCTCAAAACGAGAGCCAAAGGATAGTGACACAAGTGATGACGAAGACTCCGATGATGAGGAAATGGGACTGTTTGTGCGAAGATACAACAAATATCTAAAGAAAAATGGAGCAAAACATTCCGACAAAGGCTTGATCAACTATAGAAAGCAACCAAACATGTTCAAACAAGATGACGACAACAAAGGAAAGATCAAAGGTCTTTGCTTCAATTGTGGGAAAGCCGGTCACTACAAACCGGATTGTCCATACCTTAAGAAAGAAAAGGAGAAGAACCAAAGCAAAGGTCATAACAAATCTAAAAGAGCTTACATAGCATGGGAAAGTGATTCATCTAGTGAAAGCTCATCAAGCGATGAAGAAGAATCAGCAAACCTATGTTTCATGGCTCATCAAAACAAGAAAAAGAAAGCTGTAAGTCATCTTAAACCTGAACTCGTAGATAAGGTATCTCATTCTCAACTAAAACTTGCTTTTGAAGAATTACATAGAGATGCAAGTAAAGCTTTCAAACTTTTGGCCTCAAATAAGAAAATATTTTCATATCTTGAATCAAAAGTTGAGAAAACCGAAAAGGATATGGAAGCTTTAAAACAATCTATGCTAGACATTCAAAAGGACAAAGTTGAAATAGATCCTACATCATGGTTTGGTTGTGAGACATGTCACATTTGGCAAAAAGAAGTAAGAGATCTAAAAGCCAAGTTAGACAAGGCTATACAACCAAAAGTGACTTTTGCGGTTGATCCAAATAAGTTCAAAAGATCGTATACTCCTCTATATAGTAAATACACTTTTGTACCAAAAGTATCAACTAGCAAAACTTCATATTCTCATCATATTACCTGTCATTATTGTTGCAAAAAGGGACATACCATTGAAAAATGCAAATTTAGGAGAATTTTAGTTCCTAAAGGAGTATTTCAATGGTTGCCTAAGTGCAACAAATTGTGTACTCACCATCCAGGACCCAATGAAGATTGGGGACCTTCCACTCTAATTTAATTTCGCAGGAAATGTGTCTTGACATCGCCGAAAGGTGGTGGTTCCTTGACAGCTGGTGCTCAAGACACATAAAGAAAGACATACCTCTCTTGGTGTGTCATCTATAAAGACAGATTGAAGAACCATACTTGGCAGAGGAATGTAGGTGACCTGGCCATCACAAATAGAGATTTTAAACCTATTCTTAGCGGAATATTGTTTGGGACTATGTCCCGCATCCGGGAGAACATCAAGTAATCGATACTAGATGAGTTTTTCGCAAAAATCAAGCAAAAATCAACCCGTGAAACATTCCATCAAAACTATTCATCATCAAATCTAGGAGTATGGCATACTGACAAGAAGACTCCACACAATGATGACAAAACACCTACATATTGAGAAAGCGGTAACATGTTTATTGTTCACTTCCAAAAATTTTATTGATGCTATAATATGCTATCAATTAACATGCTTATAGTGACTTCATGTGTTCTTATCTACTCTTCTCAAATACTTATGTATATGTGTTCATCATTTTCATTCATAACATACAATGTTTGTGCATTCAAGCAAATGACAAAACAAAAATACATCATATAGAAACATTTCTAAGGCATTTTCATCATTTAAGGAAACTTAGGTCGACCTACTCTGTATTTGAGTCGACCTACACAAGAAGCTTCTTCACAGAAACTAAAAAGGCCCAGTTGCGTCGACCTACTCACAATTTAGGTCGACCTAAATTGGTCATTTGTTTTGTTACTTCTGTTAGGTCGACCCAGCCTCACTTTAGGTCGACCTACTACTGTTATTTTTCCAGATTTGGGTCTGTTAGGTCGACCCGACCCATTTTCATTCATTCAAAACATTCCATTCTTGCATTCCCTCTCATTCTCATCACATTTGGTACGGCTAACCCTAATTCCTCAAACTCAAAATTGTCCAAAAATCATCCCTCTCACACAAAGCATCTCCAACCATGCCTCCAAAATCAAGAAAAGGAAAGGAAATTGCTTCCAGTTCATCATCTCAACCGGTAAGTGCTCTTGTTCATCATGATTGTAGAGAAAACTTTGAGAAGTGGCAGATGAAAAGAAAAATTGTTAAGCAATACACTTATGATCCAAATCTTGTCGAAAACATGCATATCCCTGATGTCGCTGCGTTAATTGAACATCAAAATATTCATCCCTTAGTGCAATGTGATACCCCGTACTGTGAAAATACCGTTAGGGCTTTCTATGCAGGATTTACAAAAGGGGACGGTTGTAATTTTCGTTTCAAAATGGGATCTAGGTCGCACGTTGTTGACAAACGGGTCTGGATTAGTATCTTTGGTCTGAAAATCGTAGGTGATGAACTCCGTATGGTAGACGGGGATGTACCGGGAAACTATGACCATGAGGCCTATATGAAGTCAATCCTCAAAGACCCTTCCGTATTTGACAGATCAAATGAAACAATAACAGCCGGTCATTTGAAGCGAGATCCTAGGCTCTTGAATTGGGTAATCTCAAGAATCATTCGACCAAGGGCAGGAGGATATTTGAGAATTGAAAGGAATGAAGTGGTGCTCATGTATCTGCTGCAAAATAGAACGCGTTTACACTGGCCTCACTTCCTTGCTGCTAAGTTTCATGAGGTCAAACAGAAAACTACAGCCCTATGTTATGGATCAATCATTCAAACAATTGTCAACCACTTTGGTATGCGACTTGATCACTTACACTACACTCGCATACATCAATCCCAAGAATTCTCACAAACCACCTTGACTCTTATGGGATATCATTGGAATCCTGTTAGGAAAACCTATTATCTCATTCAAAAGGGAACAGGGAAGGTTATCTACAACTATGATGATCCTACAGAATTTGGTCACACTGCAGAAAATGAAGAAGAAGGAAATGATCAAGAAATAGCAAATGATGAGGATCATACCATGGAAGACGCAGCTCATGACACGGATGCAAATTGGAGATATATTCCGCCACAACAAGAGGATATCCCTTGGGGATACACAGCTCCACCTCCTCCTGATCAATCCAACATAATATCTATGCTTGAAGCTATGCAACTTCAACAACAGCAGAACTTTGAAACTCAACAGCTTCAATTTCAAACAATGCAGCAGCTTCAACAAGATAGATATGAGGAACAACAACGTCAATATCAATCGTTGTACGGCATGGTTCAGGAACAAAAGAACGATTTTGAGACGTTTGCATCCAACTCCGTATTGAGGCAGAATCAGTTTGAGGAAACGGCATTGCATCGCCATGCTAACATAAGCCAAAGCTTCAACACTCTTAACATGTTTGTGCTGGATTTGTTGGAACAGGTTGAAGAAGATCGACCTCATACATTTCAAAGAGGAAGAGGAAGAAGGGGCAGGCGTTAGGACATATTGTTTATCATATCATCATTTCATTACATTTCATGTCATTAAGTTTTTTTTTTGTTAAAAACATTATATGATGTAGTACTCTCTGTTTTTCTTTTATTAATCTCTTGAACTACTATGTATGGTGTTGGTTTTTCTTTAAAACATGTTTAGTTCTTATGATTTCACCATTTACATGTTATCTATCTCTATGACTACCGGTATTCTTTATTTCTCTTGTTACTCTCCTACTCTGTTTTCTTTGTTTCTCTTTTTGATGTTGTCAAAGGGGGAGATAGATACAATAGATGCTGAGTGATAGATACAATAGATGTTGAGTGTACGGGGGAGCTTTGTGGAGAGATTGCTTGGTTGAGAAATAGATGCTGGATGTACGGGGGAGCCTTTTTGAGTCTGTGTCACTTCCACCAAAGCTTTTGACTATTGGTTTGCCATCATCAAAAAGGGGGAGTATGTGAATACAATGAAGGATAGAAAAACACTTAGAAAGGGGGGGTTTGAATAAGTGTAGCTTTAAAAACTTGACAGATAAAAATAAATTGCACAGTTATTTTTATCCTGGTTCGTTGTTAACTAAACTACTCCAGTCCACCCCCGCAGAGATGATTTACCTCAACTGAGGATTTAATCCACTAATCGCACGGATTACAATGGTTCTCCACTTAGTCAGCAACTAAGTCTTCCAGAGTCTTCTGATCACACACTGATCACTCCAGGAACAACTGCTTAGATACCCTCTAAGACTTTTCTAGAGTATACTGATCCACACGATCACTCTAGTTACAACCTGCTTAGATAACCTCTAAGACTTCCTAGAGTATACTGATCCACACGATCACTCTAGTTCCTTACAACTTAATGTAATCAATTCTAAGAGTATTACAATTGCTTCTTAAAAGCTATAATCACAAACTGTGATATTTCTCTTAACGTTTAAGCTTAATCTCACTAATATATTACAACAGCAATGTAGTGAGCTTTGATGAAGATGAAGATTCTGAGCTTTGAGTAGAACAGTGTTTCAGCAAGTTAATAAGAGTTGTTTTGTGCAGAATCGTTAACCTTGCTTCTCATCAGAACTTCATATTTATAGGCATTGGAGAAGATGACCGTTGAGTGCATTTAATGCTTTGCATGTTCCGTACAGCATCGCATTTAATGTTATACGCTTTTGTCAACTACCTCGAGCCTTGTTCACGCTGTGTCTACTGACGTAGCCTTTAGTAGCTTTTAACGTTCCTTTTGTCAGTCAGCGTAGCTTGCCACTTGTACTTCCTTCTGATCTGATGTTTGTGAATACAACGTTTGAATATCATCAGAGTCAAACAGCTTGGTGCAAAGCATCTTCTGATCTTCTGACCTTGAAGTGCTTCTGAGCGTGATACCATCAGAACTTCAGTGCTTCTGTTCTCTTGTTCTTCTGATGCTTCCATAGACCCATGTTCTGATTCTGCTTCGACCATCTTCTGATGTCTTGCCAGACCATGTTCTGATGTTGCATGCTGAACCCTTTGAGACAAAGCTTCTGAGCGCTGAATTATGCATACTCTTTATATATTTCCTGAAAAGGAAATTGCATTGGATTAGAGTACCATATAATTTTAAGCAAAATTCATATTATTGTTATCATCAAAACTAAGATAATTTATCAGAACAAATCTTGTTCTAACAATCTCCCCCTTTTTGATGATGACAAAAACATATATAAATGATATGAATTTGCGATCAGAAAGAACAGACGGCAAAAGACAAATTACACAGCTATAGCATAAGCATATGAATATGTCTCCCCCTGAGATTAACAATCTCCCCCTGAGATAAATAATCTCCCCCTGAAATAAATACTCGAAGAACTTTAATAAAAGACTTCCCTGATTATTTCGGTTGAGACGATCATATGAGCTTCTGTCTTTAGAGAATTCATAGCTTCTGACTTCTGCTTCCATTGGACAGCTTCAGAACTAGAATTTCTTTAGATCCCTAGAACACTCACAGCTTCTGATTCCTGCTTCCATCTAGGACAGCTTCAGAACTTGAATTTCTTTGATCTTCTGAACATTCACAGCTTCTGACTTCTGCTTCCATCTAGGACAGCTTCAGAACTTGAATTTCTTTGATCTTCTGAACATTCACAGCTTCTGATTTCTGCTTCCATTTAGGACAGCTTCAGAACTTGAGTTTTCTGGATCTTTAGAACATTCACAGCTTCTGATTTATGCTTCCTTCGGATAGCTTCAGAGCTTTGAATTTCTACCAACATCACTTCATGCTAGATTTGTATCAGAACATTGTTGAATGTACCAGAGCATCATCAGAGCATCTCTACATCCTGAAATGTTACAGAACAAAAACTAAACGACAAAAGTCAGCATGAACGAGTCAGAACATAAAATGTATATTAGAACACATGATATGTATCAGAGCCATATAGGCTGAAATAATGTATCAGAGCAAATAGAATTTTGTCAGAGGAAATAGACAAATATGGATCAAATTCTATTATCAGTGCTTCTGATTCATTCTTCTTTCTTGCTTCTGATTTCTGAAGCTTGACAGCACTCAGCTTGCTTCAGTTTCCATGAGCTTATTCTTTTTACAGAATAACACTTCTTATGGTTTTGCTTCTTGTGTTTGCTTTGAAGATTCTCTTCACTTCTTTATACCTGCAAAACACTTAAACCATATAGAACTTGCAGTTCTTGTTAGTAAATGTGTGGGAGCTTTACCCAGCAACTGATAGATTAATCAAATCATTTATCATTTATCTTCTCCCCCTTTTTGTCATAACATCAAAAAGAATATTTCAAAAGATTCAGATGAATAAAACGACAAATAAGATCACTGGAATGTAAAACAAGGAAACTTTTCATTGATTAAACAAGAGATATTACAAAAGGATGTTTAACAAGCAGATGCAACAAGGAAAGAAAACTACTAAGACCAAAGCCTAAGCCCCTAGCTAAGACAAAATCTGTGCCAGCATGTCTTGAACCCTGTCAATAGTTGCAGTTATCCTTGCCATGAAGGAGTGAAACGCATCATTGACTGCTTCTTGGGCTTCCAGGCGAGGGATCAGGGAGACTTGGTTCTGATGCAGATCTTCCACAATCTTTATCAGAGACAACATTCTCAGCGGGTGAAGATGAAGAGATTTCTTCGGAATGGGTTGAGGGAGAGGAAAGGTTAGATGAAGAGGAAGTTGAGTCTTGAAGGTAAAAAGATGAGGAAGAAGATGGAGATGATGGAGGGCTTTCACCAGGGGGTTGAAACACACGTCTAGAATAGTTTCCAGACAACTTTGCTTCGAATGGATTCACCTTGAGAGGGTCATAGGTGATCTTTATCTTTTTGGGTTTGGACGAAGATGTTTCAACAGCTTTTCTCTTTTTGTTTTGATCTTTTCCATGGTTTCCTGGGCTTGATGAAGAGTTCATGATGGATTTGCAGATAATGAACAGCTCGGATTTGATATGAATGCAAAAAGATAGAGTGTAATAGAGAAAATATGAGAGGGAAGGAGAAGCGTTTGAAGAGTATTTAAAAGAAAATAAAATGAAACAAATGATGGATAGCATTTAATGTTACGTGACATGAGGAGATATAATAAAGACAAATGAGGTGACTAGCACAGTTACCTATGGTCGGCGTCCCTTCAACTGCACGCGCGCTTATCCATGAATAGTAACGACAGGTTTACCATCCCGAGATAAAACGTTACAGCTGTTTTGCTTTAAAAGAGGTTCTGAATCAACTTAGACAATGAAACGTTAGTAATAACCGAATCATAATTTCTAAAAGATTTCAATCAGAACTTCTGATTTAAAAAAAATAATCCATTTTCATTTCAGAAGATACTCATACATAAGAACTTCTCATCTTCTCATTCTGGGCATAAATCCATACTGATGTTCTTCAGAATGAACTTAAACCTATCTTCAGCCAGGGGTTTTGTAAAGATATCAGCCCATTGATGGTCTGTATCAACAAAGTTTAAAGATATAACACCCTTCTGAACATAGTCCCTTATGAAATGATGTTTAATCTCAATATGTTTAGCTTTTGAATGAAGAATGGGATTCTTAGATAAACATATAGCAGAAGTATTATCACAGAATATAGGAATGTTACTCTCATATATCTGATAATCTTCTAGCTGACTCTTCATCCAGAGCATCTGTGTACTGCAACCAGCAGCAGCGACATATTCTGCTTCTGTTGTTGATAGAGCAATAGTTGCTTGCTTCTTGCTATACCAGGAGATCAAATGACTTCCAAGAAATTGGCAACTTCCTGAAGTACTCTTTCTTTCAATTCTGTCTCCAGCATAGTCAGCATCGCAGAATCCTACTAAGTTGTATTCTTTAGATTTTCTGTAAACTAAGCCAACATTAGTAGTACCTTTCAGATACCTTAGAATTCTCTTAACAGCAGTTAAATGAGATTCTCTAGGATCTGATTGGAATCTAGCACACAAACAAACACTGAACAGAATGTCAGGTCTAGAAGCAGTCAAATATAGAAGAGATCCAATCATACCTCTGTATAACTTCTGATCTACCTTCTTACTTACCTCATCCTTACCTAGGATGCATGTTGGATGCATAGGAGTTTTGGCTTCTTTGCAGTCTAGAAGATTAAACTTCTTCAGAAGTTCCTTCACATACTTGGTTTGGTGAACATACGTTCCTTCTGATGTTTGATTTATTTGTATTCCAAGGAAATACTTGAGTTCTCCCATCATGCTCATTTCAAACTCAGCCTGCATAGACTCAGCAAACTCCTTTCCAAGTGTAGCATTAGATGTTCCAAAAATAATATCATCTACATATATTTGACAAATTAAAATATCCCTTTTAAAGGTTTTACAAAAGAGAGTAGTGTCCACTTTTCCTCTAGTGAAACCATTATCCAGAAGGAAAGAACTTAAGCGTTCATACCAAGCCCTGGGAGCTTGTTTCAATCCATACAATGATTTCTTAAGTTTAAAAACATGATTAGGAGACATAGAGTCTTCAAAACCAGGAGGTTGATGGACATAAACTTCTTCATCTATATAACCATTTAAGAAGGCACTCTTAACATCCATCTGATAGAGAGTGATATTATGTTGAGTGGCAAATGAAATTAATAGACGAATAGATTCTAACCTGGCCACTGGTGCAAAGGTTTCTGTATAGTCAATCCCTTCTTGCTGACTATAACCCTGAGCCACCAGTCTGGCTTTGTTCCTTACCACTTCACCTTTCTCACTGAGCTTGTTTCTGAAGACCCATTTTGTACCGATTATATTGAATCCATCTGGTCTAGGAACAAGATCCCAAACATCATTCCTTGTAAACTGATTCAGTTCTTCTTGCATAGCAATTATCCAGTCTGGATCTTCTAGAGCATGATCAACAGAAGTTGGCTCGATCAAAGATACAAGACCTAATTGACAGTCTGCATTGTTCTTAAGGAATGCTCTTGTTCTGATTGGATCATCCTTCTTTCCAAGAATGACATCTTCTGAATGACCAGAGATGAGTCTGGATGATCTTCTGACAGATGGTTCTTCAGAAATGCTTAGATTCTCCAGAGAAGCTGATACTTGATCTTCAGATTCTTTGCTTCTGAGAAGCTCTGCTTCTGATGCGTTGCTTCTTGGCTCAACAACTTCTGATATATCAATATCCCAATCTGCAAAATTATCAAACTGCTTTGGTTTTTCAGAACCAAGCTTATCATCAAACCTGATATTGATTGATTCTTCTACAATCAATGTTTCAGTATTGTATACTCTGTAGCCTTTTGAGCGTTCAGAATATCCAAGAAGGAAACACTTTTGTGCTTTGGAATCAAACTTACCAAGATGATCTTTAGTGTTCAGAATAAAGCATACACATCCAAAAGGATGGAAATATGAAATGTTGGGCTTTATATTCTTCCACAATTCATAAGGAGTCTTATTTAGAATAGGTCTGATAGAGATTCTATTCTGAATATAGCATGCAGTGTTTATTGCTTCTGCCCAGAAATGCTTAGCCATATTGGTTTCATTGATCATGGTTCTGGCCATTTCTTGCAGAGTCCTATTCTTTCGTTCTACAACTCCATTTTGCTGTGGAGTTCTAGGACAAGAGAAATCATGGGCAAAACAATTTTTTTGAAGAATTCTTCAAAGGATCTGTTCTCAAATTCACCACCATGATCACTTCTAACCTTTATGATTTTACACTCTTTTTCAGATTGAATCTGAATGCAGAAATCAAAGAACACTGAATGAGTCTCATCCTTGTGTTTCAAGAATTTTACCCACGTCCAGCGGCTATAATCATCTACGATGACTAATCCATATTTCTTCCCTCTGACAGATGCTGTTTTGACTGGGCCAAACAGATCAATGTGCAAGAGTTCTAATGGCCTTGAGGTAGAAACAACATTCTTGGACTTGAATGCAGGTTTGGAGAACTTGCCCTTCTGACATGCTTCACAAAGAGCATCTGATTTGAATTTCAGATTAGGGAGTCCTCTGACAAGATCCAGTTTGTTAATCTGAGAAATCTTTCTCAAACTAGCATGACCTAATCTTCTGTGCCAGACCCACTGCTCTTCAGAAACAGACATAAGACAAGTCACCTTCTGACTCATAAGATCTTGCAGATCTGTCTTATAAATGTTGTTTTTCCTCTTGCCTGTAAATAGGATTGAGCCATCCTTCTGATTTACAGCCTTGCAAGACTCTTGATTAAAGATTATATCATAACCATTGTCACTCAATTGACTGATAGATAAGAGGTTATGTGTTAATCCTTCTACAAGAAGTACATTAGAAATGGAAGGAGAGTTACCAGACTTTATAGTTCCAGAGCCAATTATCTTGCCCTTCTGATCTCCTCCAAACTTGACTTCTCCTCCAGACTTAAGCACCAGGTCTTGGAACATAGACCTTCTTCCTGTCATGTGTCGTGAGCATCCAGAGTCCAGGTACCATGACATGTTGTGCTTTGTCCTTTTTGCAGTCAAGAATATCTGCAATAGGAATAATCTTATCCTTAGGTACCCACATCTTTTTGGGTCCTTTCTTGTTAGATTTTCTCAAGTTCTGATTGAACTTGGTTTTAACATTGTAAGCAATAGGAGGAACAGCATGATAATTTTTAATGTGAGTTTCATGATATTTCCTAGGTTGTGTCACATGCTTTTTGGTGTGTGTTATGTGAAAACTTTGAGCATGTGAAGTGTGCCTAATATCATGGGAGTGGCCATACTTAAACTGATCATACAATGGCTTGTATGTGAATTTCATTTCATCAACAGGTTCGAGTTTGTATGGGGTTTCACCCTCAAAACCAATGCCAACTCTTTTGTTTCCAGACACAGCATATATCATAGAAGCTAGCTGACTTCTGCCAATACTTCTAGATAAGAACTTCCTGAAACTTAAATCATATTCTTTCAGAATATGGTTTAGACTAGGAGTGGATTTTTCTGAATCAGAAGGAGATCCAACATTATTGGATAATTTTAAAAGTTTTTCTTTTAATTCAGAATTCTCCAACTCAAGCTTCTTTGTTTCAAATTCAAATAGCTTTTTCAGCTTTTTGTATTTGAGACTGATCTGAGACTTGAGTTCCAGAAGTTCAGTTAGACCGGAAACTAACTCATCTCTAGTAAGTTCAGAAAATACCTCTTCAGAATCTGATTCTGATGTAGATTCTGATCCATCATCTTCTGTCGCCATCAGCGCACAGTTAGCCTGCTCATCTTCAGAGTCTGAATCATCTTCTGACTCATCCCAGGTTGCCATAAGACCTTTCTTCTTATGAAACTTCTTCTTGGGATTTTCCTTCTGAAGATTTGGACATTCATTCTTGAAGTGTCCAGGCTCATTGCATTCATAGCACATGACCTTCTTCTTGTCAAATCTTCTGTCATCAGAAGATTCTCCACGTTCAAATTTCTTTGAACTTCTGAAGCTTCTGAACTTCCTTTTCTTGTTCTTCCAAAGTTGATTCAGTCTTCTGGAGATCAAGGACAGTTCATCTTCTTCTTCAGATTCTGATTCTTCAGGATCTTCTTCTCTAGCCTGAAAAGCGTTAGTGCATTTCTTGATATTGGATTTTAATGCAATAGACTTACCTTTCTTTTGAGGCTCATTTGCATCCAGCTCTATTTCATGACTTCTCAAGGCACTGATAAGCTCTTCCAGAGAAACTTCATTCAGATTCTTTGCAATCTTGAATGCAGTCACCATAGGACCCCATCTTCTGGGTAAGCTTCTGATGATCTTCTTTACGTGATCAGCCTTGGTGTATCCCTTGTCAAGAACTCTCAATCCAGCAGTAAGAGTTTGAAATCTTGAAAACATCTTTTCAATGTCTTCATCATCCTCCATCTTGAAGGCTTCATACTTCTGGATTAAAGCTAGAGCTTTAGTCTCCTTGACTTGAGAATTTCCTTCATGAGTCATTTTCAAGGACTCATATATGTCATAGGCCGTTTCCCTGTTAGATATCTTCTCATACTCAGCATGAGAGATAGCATTCAGCAAAACAGTTCTGCATTTATGATGATTCCTGAAAAGCTTCTTCTGATCATCATTCATTTCTTGCCTTGTCAGCTTTACGCCACTGACATTTACTGGATGTTTGTAACCATCCATCAGAAGATCCCATAGATCACCATCTAGACCAAGAAAGTAACTTTCCAGTTTATCTTTCCAGTATTCAAAGTTTTCACCATCAAATACCGGCGGTCTAGTATAACCATTGTTACCGTTGTATTGCTCAGCAGAGCCAGATGTAGATGCAGGTGTAGACTTTTCACTTTCATCAACCATCTTTTACAGAAGCGTTTTTCTCTTCCTGAATCTTTTCTAAACACGGTTAAGTGCTTGCACCTTAGAACCGGCGCTCTGATGCCAAATGAAGGATAGAAAAACACTTAGAAAGGGGGGGGGGGGTTGAATAAGTGTAGCTTTAAAAACTTGACAGATAAAAATAAATTGCACAGTTATTTTTATCCTGGTTCGTTGTTAACTAAACTACTCCAGTCCACCCCCGCAGAGATGATTTACCTCAACTGAGGATTTAATCCACTAATCGCACGGATTACAATGGTTCTCCACTTAGTCAGCAACTAAGTCTTCCAGAGTCTTCTGATCACACACTGATCACTCCAGGAACAACTGCTTAGATACCCTCTAAGACTTTTCTAGAGTATACTGATCCACACGATCACTCTAGTTACAACCTGCTTAGATAACCTCTAAGACTTCCTAGAGTATACTGATCCACACGATCACTCTAGTTCCTTACAACTTAATGTAATCAATTCTAAGAGTATTACAATTGCTTCTTAAAAGCTATAATCACAAACTGTGATATTTCTCTTAACGTTTAAGCTTAATCTCACTAATATATTACAACAGCAATGTAGTGAGCTTTGATGAAGATGAAGATTCTGAGCTTTGAGTAGAACAGTGTTTCAGCAAGTTAATAAGAGTTGTTTTGTGCAGAATCGTTAACCTTGCTTCTCATCAGAACTTCATATTTATAGGCGTTGGAGAAGATGACCGTTGAGTGCATTTAATGCTTTGCGTGTTCCGTACAGCATCGCATTTAATGTTATACGCTTTTGTCAACTACCTCGAGCCTTGTTCACGCTGTGTCTACTGACGTAGCCTTTAGTAGCTTTTAACGTTCCTTTTGTCAGTCAGCGTAGCTTGCCACTTGTACTTCCTTCTGATCTGATGTTTGTGAATACAACGTTTGAATATCATCAGAGTCAAACAGCTTGGTGCAAAGCATCTTCTGATCTTCTGACCTTGAAGTGCTTCTGAGCGTGATACCATCAAAACTTCAGTGCTTCTGTTCTCTTGTTCTTCTGATGCTTCCATAGACCCATGTTCTGATTCTGCTTCGACCATCTTCTGATGTCTTGCCAGACCATGTTCTGATGTTGCATGCTGAACCCTTTGAGACAAAGCTTCTGAGCGCTGAATTATGCATACTCTTTATATATTTCCTGAAAAGGAAATTGCATTGGATTAGAGTACCATATAATTTTAAGCAAAATTCATATTATTGTTATCATCAAAACTAAGATAATTGATCAGAACAAATCTTGTTCTAACATACAAGACTACACTCTAAGATGTTTTTGATTTATGGCAAACTCAAATGAGCATCCAAACAACAAGGAGGAATCGGAAAAGCAAAGCATTTAATCACTCATGAAAGCACAGGATGATCTACTATGCATAAAGGTCGACTCAACACAAGCTGAACAAGAAAAATGCAGAAAATCAGCAGTTAGGTCGACCTACTGTCAACCCAGGTCGACCTAAAATGAAGAAATCTTCATATCAGTCTGCTAGGTCGACCTACATAACAACTAGGTCGACCTAATCTGAGAAAATGTCCCCAGAATGCATTTGAAGAGGATTCTGGTCGACCTACTCCTTAAATAGGTCGACCTAACTGGGAGCAAAATTCTGCAAGCTCTGCTAGGTCGACCTAAGCACTACAAGAGATCGACCTAACTGATCAAGAATGCCAAAAATTCTGTTTCTCTCATCTCCAACTGTTAAGCTATCATATATATTGTCCAAGGGTAATTATTCAAGGCAACACCAACGACTGAAAGATAAACAAACGCTTCTCATCTTCGTTCTTCATCATCTCCAACACAATTACACATAATCATTCTTGCGTTGCGGGTTAGTGATGAGTTCGATAACGTCCATGGAACGGAATTGAAGATTCCTAGTGGGTGAAGGTTTGTGGGGTTTGTTGGTGAATAAAATCTGCGGGTTTTGTCCTCCACGACGGGTGGTTCTTGGGGGTTTTTATCAAGAGGCGTTCATTGAGGATTCGGCCGAGTGTAACGATTGAGGAACGGGGAGTTCAAGGAATCAAGACACTGCAGAAGGGAATCAAAGTGAAGCTCTTGGATAACCTTGATCTTGCTCAAGATTAAGGGGGAAGAAGATTCAAAGGATCGACATAATTGGTTTATCGTTTATCGCTTTGTTATCTTCTTTGTATATACTACTTTCAACATTAATGAAAGATTACCCAATTTCAATTTGGAATTGGGGGCAGACGTAGTCGTAGCGAGGACGATCGACGAACTGCCTAAACAAATATCGTGTTCTTGTCGCTTTTACTTTTTCATTTACATTCTGTTCATATTTGGTTATAATAGCAAATTGATCAACGATTCGAGTGTTAAGATTGTGAACTAAGAACGTACATAAACATCACAATCCATCACACATTGAATTACCTTCAATTTGATCATTATCACCAAGTGTTTGTATATTTGTTTATATCACTCTTACTGCATTGCAAACATTGTCCATCATACAAAAAGTTAATCTGATTTTCAATAAGAGAAACGCCTTGATTCTGCAACATATACTCTTATCATTTACTTCAAGTCTTTGACTGGTTTTTAAACACATATATAATCGTTTCGATAGTGGTTCGGAATAGACGCGAGTCGATTCAGAATCACTTCCGCTGAAAAGTCGTTTAAATCCGTAAAACTGTGAACGATCTATTCACCCCCCCCCCCTCTAGATCCTAAGGCCAGCGTCTAACAGAAACATTTTCTTTAATCTTGGCAATTGTTCATGATTAATCTACAGAAACTTATGATATTTCAAGGGGTGTTATGAACATCTATATATACTCAAAATTTCAAATTCATTCTTCACCTCTTCCAATCAAAAAACTCTTAGAAATTTTCAGAATTTCACATTGTTATTCTTCAATCATTTTTAAGATATTTTCTACACACTTTCATATCATCCAAACTAGAAAATACTTGAGCAATCTATTACTTTAAGAATTGTGAAATATTGTCATTGGAAGGGAAGATCAATCAAGTGATTGATACATTGTTTTACTATTCAAACTCTTATACAAAATCAAATACTTGTTGTATTCTTGTTATCCAGGATTGTTGGAAACAAGTTAGTAGAAAGGAAAGGATTGTTTTCTTGTTCTACTTGGTTGGTTGTTCTTGTTGTCTAGGATTGTTGGAAGCAAGAAAGTCATTAAGGGATGATTGTTCTCTTAATGTACTTAGTGAAAATCCAAGAGGATTGTTCTTGATGGTTTTGTTAGAAGATTGTAGGAGGAGTCTTGGTATAGGCTTGTACAAAGATCTAACAATAGTGAAATCTCTTTCATGTTGAAAGGGGACTGGAGTACTCTCGGATTGTGAGGGGAACCAGTATACATCATTGTGTTCTTTACTTTTTCCGCATTTACCGCTTTCACAAATCAAAACCAGAAAAGAAAGAAACATATGTATAAACTCTTGCACCAAACCAGAAAAATAAGTACAAGTATTCAAAAACCGGATAAATCTTCAAAGTCCTAATACACCCCCCCTCTTAGGCGCACTCAATAAAGTTACAAGACGGCGTGTCCCATTGTAGTTTTCGCAACGGCGGTACAAATGTATGAAAATGATGAAAAAGCTTCTACTTGAAGGGGAGCTTAGTGGATGGACTCACATTTGAGGGGGAGATTGTTGTGTACAAGTGTGAGTTGTTAGTCTCATATTACTTGAAAAAGTGGAGATTGAACACTTTATAGATGAGATGACTCATACACGTATTATCTTAAAATTTTGAGTGAATATGTGGCGTCTCTTTACTTTACTTGTGTATTGCTCTCCACCCAATGTAGATGTTCCATGATGCCAAAAAAAACTTGAGAGAACCAATTTTAACTTAATTATTTTAAATCAATTGTTTTAATAAATTAAATATAATTTATCTTAATAATCAACATAATTAAATTATCTTTAAAATGTGCAAAATTCAAACCACCTACATAAAATAAAACATTAGGATATTTATAATATATAAATAGAAAGGAAAAATAATTTCAGGTTACAAAAGTAACAATCACATTAAATTTAAAATAATTTTTATTTACTGTAGTGACATTCTTTATGAAGTAAATGATAATAAAATGTGGAGAGTTTTAATAAATTTAGGGCTAAATATATTTTTGTCTTTTTAAATATTTCAAAATTTGTTTTTAGTCCTTTAAAATATTTCTTTTAAAGAATGGTCTCTCTACAAAATTAATTTTAACTTTTGGTCCCCCTGTAAAAATTATCGCTAAGTAAAAAACTGTCATTAAAACCGTCGCTAATTTTATCACTAAATTGTAATAATCGTTGCAAAGATGCATGAAAGACTAGAAATTAAAATTAAAATTTTATGAAAAATATTCTTAAAAAAATATTTTGAAGAGTTAAAAATAAAAATTGAGATATTTAGGACCAAAATCATATTTAACCCATAAATTTATAATTTAATTAATTTATAGATTAAAAATTGCTTGGTCAATTTATTTTTTCTTTGTTCTTTTTGTAGATGTCATGGTGTCATGCTACATGTAGTATTTACATAGGTGGTTTGAATTAGAAGTCTCTCTAATTCAATTATCAAACTAATTAATTGTTTTTATATTTATAAAGAATGATAATTGGGTGAAAGGTGTGTTGATCCAAAATTCAGCTATTGACCAATCACATCTTTGTATCTCTCTGTAGAATTGTTTAATACACTAAATATTTCTCTCTGACATTATGAATTTTAAAATTATTTTTATTGTCTCATTCAAACAGTAAAATTAAAATTCAGACGCACATTGTACATATTAGGGATATTTAAAATTAAACCAGCTCAATATAAAACTGCAAAATCAAACCGAATCAAATCGAAATTGCAAAAAAAACTACTTTTGATTGGGATGTATTTGGGCCATTTTTGAACAAAATTGTGCGGTTCAGTTCGATTTGCGGTTTGTGATTTACAAACCAAACCAAACTGCATTACATTACAACCAACATTCACTTAACTCATATTCAACCTAAACTCAAATCTATTATGCTTTAGTCTTACGATTACGAATGATTTTCTCTTCCTCACACTTAAGATTTCGGTTTAAATCTTCTCAAATCTCACTTAACGGTGTCGTGTCTTCTTCTCATCTTTTTTTCCAAGTACATATTACTTCTTCTTCTCTAATCTCTCATCTCTTAAGTTATTTCTTTTTCATCTTATTATTTTTATTCTATTATTCTCTCTTCCAATTACATTTTTAATCCTCCTCTTATCCTCCCATCTCTCATCTCTTTTACTTTTTCTTTTTCTTTTTCATCTTTTCTAATCTTTCACTTTTTTTTTTCTATTTCATTATAATATTTTTGATACTGTTTTATACTACTATTTTATTTTTTTTATTTCACTTTTATCTAATTTTATTTTTTTTCTATTTCATTATAATATTTTTGATATTGTTTTATATTACTATTTTTTATTTTTTATTTCACTTTATCTAATCTTATTTCTGTATATTAAATGAAAAGTTGTTGTCTAAATATAATGAGTTTTGTTGTTATCTATATACAAAGTTATGTTGTGATGTATAACCGGACCAATCGAACCAACCCAAACAACATTGATTTAGTTTGGTTTGGTTCAGTTTTATTTTTAAAAACCAACCGAACGGCACACTCTTTATCTTATCGTTCGGATATTTTTTACGTCAAACTCGCTCAAACCGCATTGCAAACACCCTTAATACATGTATACGTATAGTATGACAAACCTAGACTATCTTTTGAAAAATTGTAGAAGCTGAAATTGGAATAATATTCACATTTAGATTAATTTATTTGATAAGAGTTTTTTTTTTTTTTTTGTTATATTTTGATTAAAATAGAACTTAGTATATTTTTATTAGTACTTAATGGTTTTTCATTATAGTTGTTGTTGACACATCCGTTTTCAAAGAGCCCTTTAGGCTTGAAGCGCATAAGTGCACTGATTTTTTTTTTTTTTTTACCAAAACATAAGTGCACTCATTTATTTTTAGCATAATCTGAAAATTCAAATATTATTCAGAAAAATAATATTGTCAAGCATCAATTTGTTAGTTTAATTAACTAAATATAGATTGACATGATAAATTATTAATGAATTATATTATAATTAATTATAAATTAATTAATTATTGATAAAATATTTAATTGAACTTTGTGTATCATGGGTTGGACCAGTCAAATAAATTTAGTGAGAAGTCACTCTCATCCGCCGTTATTAAGCGTTATCCTATTAAACAATTGAGATACTCTCAAACCCTAAACGATAGTTTCTTACAAGGTACGTCGTTTTTATTATTTTCGATTAAGTTATAATTCTTATTATTCTTGATTAGGTTATAATTCTTATTATTCTTGATTATGTTATAATTTGTGCTATGTGTAAATATTCAAAAACAAATTTATCAATCGGTAGAACTTGATTGGATACATATTTAAAAACTATTGTACTGTTTGCGAATAGGAATATGCTTAAACTTGCAAAATAAATTGGCAAGAAAGTGAAGATGCTTGGTGTAAGCAAAATAGGTGAACATTAAGCAAAATAGGTGAACATTCTCTCTCTTATCTTTTTTTTTTTTTTTCATATATTTTCTCTAAACAAATTATTATTATAAAAGAGTTATAATACCACTACCCCATGATTCATTATAAAAAGGAGTTGATTTATTGACCCACCAATCAATGTTAAGATAAATAAACATTCTTGCATTTCTTGAAATTGAACCTTCGTACTATTTAACATTACTCTTGCAAATATTCAAAAATAAATTTATCAATCGGTGAGCTTGATTAGATACATTTTAAAACTACTGTACTATGTGTGAATATTCAAAAACAAATTTATCCTATATTATAGTTTTATTTTTGATCGTACCTGATCAGAAGGATCGTCGTAGGCTGCTCGGACTGGATCTTCTAGGAAGGAGGAGGAGGGGGGTGTACCTGCAAGGTACTCCAATGCCAAAGTAAGATGACGAGCAAAGGAGCGCAAGTACTAGCTAAGAGTGAGTAAGAATTGAATACCTGACCCTCTAGTTAAAGAGGGTATATATAGCCCCCAGCGCTGGGCCATGATCTCGCTATTGGGTTGGATTCCCAAGCCCAACTAGGAGACTGCCAGGTTTCCTGAGCGGAAATATCGGAGGTGCGTGTATGCCCTCTGTCCTGGTTAACCGCTCCGAAGTCCAAGGGAAGACGCGGTCTTTTAGGAGCCACGTGGGATCCGAGTTATTCGGAGGATTGGATATGAAGGAGCCCTGCGCGGAGCAGGGTCCTCGGCAAGGATGATGTCCGGGGGAGAATGAACGCCGAGCAGGGTGTTGGTGCCGAGCAAGGCGTGTCGGAAGGCCATGAACTATACATGGGCCTCTGAGGCTTATTGGGCCGAAAGCGGTGTTGGGCCTAGCCTTGGCCCAGTCCAGAACAGGAGCCCCCCAAGTCGGAGTTTTCTGGTTAAGAAACTGTGACTTTGCTTCTACGCTCGGACCCTCATTTCTCGTGGTTGCTCGGTGGATCGGTCCTCGTTACATATACGCGCTCGGAGGAAAATCCAGTGGTGGGCGAAACGTCGCGCGTGGGAACCACGCGCTGACGTGGCATAGGCATTGATGGCCTAGGGTCTAGGAGGCGGCGCCTGTCAGGAGAGGTGACGCTTCGCCTTCCGAGCCTTTTTCCCTATAAAAGGGGGCGAATTCTCTCATAAGGGAATTTTCCTTTCTCTATTTATCTGCTCGGCTTCGATCAAGGGTTCCTCGGGGAATAATTTCCCAGCTCGTTCGTCATATCAAGATCGTTGCTTAGCGAAGGATTCTCCCCGGCCATCTACATCATGTCTGCAAGTAAGTTCGTTTAGCCTGTCGTTACTTTACTATTTTTCATAGAACTTGTGTTTCGCTTTCGAGGTCTTCGCCATCGTCATCCTCCCCGGGTTATCCAAGCGATGCCCGGGGGTCAGTGTGGGTTGGCAGGCCGTAGTACGTTGGCGTTAAACTGCTTAAGATAAGCTTTCCGGTTGTCGTGTCATCTGTGAGTCCTCGGCTGACGAGCGTTGTTCCTCGATGGGGTTTGGCCGGGGGCTCTGCTGCTCCTGCTCTACCCTTTCGCTTGTCTTGCGGTGGAAGGGTGGATTTGATAGACTATCGAATTCACTTCTCCCTTCTACGTGCAGGTGAATCAGATTCGAACGCTACCTCAAGAACTGGCTCGGACACCGACTCGACGACCAGTGATTCCGACAGCTCGACGGCAACTAGTTCCGACGTCGAAATTATTGAGGAAGAGGGCACTCCCTCGGCCGAAGGCGTTCACACGGGATCCCCTGGTTCGAATGCCGAGGGAGGGGTTTCCCCTATGCCGTTATTCAGTTATGAACATACCGTTGCGCCCGATTGGATAGCCGAGGAGGCTCTGTCTGTTGTTTCTCGGTATACCGCGTCTCTGGATGGGGCGTTTATGGAAATTGAGGTCCTGGGGGAAGGTGATCCGCCCAATTATCAAATAGGTTGCCCGTCTCCAGACGAACGCGTATGCTCTCGGTTTGCCGGGGACGGATTTGCGATGTACGATTACGTGTTTAGGGAGCTCGGCTTCCGGTTACCCTTCTCTGATTTTCAGGTTTCAGTCATGGCGTTTCTATCTCTGGCACCGTCCCAAATTCATCCGAATGCCTTTGCCTTTATGCGGGCATTCGAGATTGTTTGTGATTATTTGGGTATAGGTGCGACGTCTGCGTTGTTCGGAAGGTGTTTTCGTGTTCAACGGCAGGCGTCAAACGGGCGGTACAGCTGGGTTTCGTTCAGGAACGCCGAGCGTAAACTCTTCGGAATGTATACTGACTCCGTGAAGGGTTTTAAGGATCGATACTTCGTTGTCCGCCCCCTAAGTCCAACGGCCTATTCTTCGGTGTCGGATATGGTGGCCGAGCGGGATGCCGAGGGGGAGATAGTAAGGGATGAACATGGGCAGGAAGTAAAGGAGTTCTGCACGACGTTTCCGTTTTTCTGGTGGAAGGGTCATTTTGCGTCTCCTCCGAAGTACTACGCTTGGGAGGACGATGATTTGGATGATCAAGACCGGGGGTCGTACTCGGTCCTCTGCAAATATGTAGATAGCTTTACCCTGTCTCGTTGGGTGACGAGGAATGGAGATCCCATACTGAACGAGGACGGGGTGCCGATCACGGAGCAGCGGCCTATTAATACCAAGGCTTTGCTAGCTTGTCGGACTCCCGAGGAGACCTGGGCGTTGTTAGGTTGTGTCTATTCCCCTTGCTTTGTGATCTCTGTCCGGTATTTTGCTAACTCGTTTATTTTTTCTTTGCAGAGGCTATGCCGGAGAAGGAGGATAATATCCTGAAACAGGCATTGGATGCGAGGAAGAATCAGAAGAAAAAGAACCAGGGTACCGGAGCTGGAGAGAACTCAGGCTCGGCAGGCTCCCCTCACAAGATTCATGTCGACGAGAGGTTACCCAAGAGACCTCGTGCTTCCGAGGGGGGACGTCCAGATCAGTCGAACCTAGGTCCCGGGCGCGCCTTCGTGTTGCCTTCTTGCTACAAGGATGGAGGCTATTTTGAGAAGTTCCCCTTGGCTGCCTCACCGGATGAAGCTCGTCGGATCAGTGATATGGATCCCCCGTCTCTTCAGAAACAGTTGGCGTGCGACAGTGCCGCCGTGGTGAGGGTCTTGGAGATGGCCCAAGTGTTGGCTAGTGGAGGTTCGGGCTCGACCGAGGCCCTGAAGGAGGCCGAGGCGGCTAAGAAGGTGGCCGAGGACAAGGTGAAGACCATGGAGGTCGAGCGCAAGGAGTTGAGGAAGAAGGTCGATGCGGCCCTGAAGCAGAAAGATGCGGAGGTCGCGGCTGAGAAGAAGAAGCTGGCTGACCTTCGACACGAATGGGCTCCCTCGGCTGACGAGTCGCCGGATGTGGCAGCTCTGAAGTCTAGGGCTGAGTTTGCGGAGAAGATAGAAAGCCTGAAGATAAGCCTGGCCGACATGGCCGACGTCGGTTTCGAGCGTGCTCTTAACCAGCTGAGGCTTCTGAACCCTGGTTTGAAGGAGGATAATGTCGGGCTCTCTTCGAGGATCGTAGATGGCGTGTTGGTGCCTGAGTCCCCGGGGAGTGAAGAGTAGAAAGTGTAGTTCCGGGCCTGCGTGTCCGTTTTTCTCGGCCTGCGTGCCATTCTTTTTGTTGGACTATGCCCGGATAATTTTTGGGGCCTGCGTGCCCGGTAATGATTGTAACCTTTGACATCGTCGGCCGAGTTGGTCGGCAATTTTAATGTCTTACAATTCTGCTTGCTTATATCTGTTTATTTTTACTTTCGGCGTTATCACTGTATGTTTGTTCTTTTCGATAACATTCCTGCCGTGCTTGTATGACGAGGTATTTCCTCTAAACTTAAAGTATTTTGCGGTTGTTCTAGGTGACCGATGACTTATGCTCGGACATGCCGGAGAGTCACCAGTATACTTGTGATATTATTGGTTTTGTGGGCTATGCTCGACCTAGATTGATTGCCCGGGCGTGTTGAGTACGGGCCGGGTGCGCAGAGCAGGTATGCGCTTTTAGCGAGCGCGAGACCGCGGTTGCGGCCAAGCGTTCGCGGCGTGAACGATCCCATCGCGAGCTGGGGTTCTGCCATGCAGGTACTTCCACGGGGGGTCTAGGTGTAGAATCCGCCGAGGGGTCGGTCCATCTATCCGACGAGAGGAACCGATCGTTGCTGTCGTGGAACACTCACGTCCGTACCGACGACGTGGATCCGTGCCCGTCCGTTACTTGAGTTTGGGTTAGAGGCCGGGCGTTTTAGTTTATGTTTAACTGTAATAACGTCTGAGTTTTTCAGCATTCCAGGGTCGAGCAAGTTTTTCACCGAGAAGATTCTCGAGATAGTAGGCGCCGTTCTCGGTTTTGTCATAAACTCGGTACGGGCCTTCCCAGTTTGGGGCTAGCTTGCCTTCGCGCGAGTCTTTCATGTTTCTGCGAAGTACTAGGGCGCCGATTTCAAATTCGCGCTTTATAACTTTGGCGTTATGGCGAAGAGCTATTTGCTGTTTTAGTTTAGCTTCTCGGAGGGCTGACCCTGCTCGAATCTCTTCTACCATATCGAGTTCTTCCCTCATGGCCTCGTCGTTAAGTTCTTCCTCGAGGGGGAATTCGGTGCGCCGAGAAGGCTCTCGGATTTCTACGGGAATTACGGCTTCGGTGCCGTAGGTTAGTCGGAAAGGAGTTTCGCCTGTGCTCGAATGAGGCGTCGTCCTGTACGCCCAGAGTACACTATGTAGTTCCTCGACCCAGGCTTTTTTGGCTTCGCCGAGTCTTCTCTTTAATCCTCGGAGGATGACTCGGTTGGCCGCCTCGGCCTGCCCGTTCGTCTGAGGGTGCTCGACTGAGGTGAAGTGTTGCTTCGTGCCAAGCTTGGCCACAAACTCTTGGAATTTTTTGTCAGTGAACTGGGTGCCATTGTCGGTGATTATGGCCTGAGGGACCCCGAACCGGGCAAGTATGTTTCGTTTGTAGAAACGGAGCACGTTTTGAGATGTGATCTTGGCAAGCGCCTCGGCTTCTATCCATTTCGTGAAGTAATCGACGGCGACCACGAGATATTTATTCTGGTACGAGCCGACCGGGAAAGGGCCGAGGAGGTCCATTCCCCAGGTGGAAAAAGGCCAAGGAGAGGAGAGGGATTTGAGCTCGGTGGGGGGAGCTAGGTGCATGTCGGCATGCCGCTGACATTTGTCGCATTTTTGAACATGCTCTTTGGCGTCCTGCTGCATGGTCGGCCAATAGTAGCCGGCTCTGAGGGCTTTCCTTGCCAGCGACCGGCCGCCGAGATGCTGGCCGTTAATCCCTTCGTGGATCTCCTGCAGTACTTCCATTGCCTGCGAGTCGTCGATGCATTTGAGAAGGGGAATGGAGAAGCCGCGCCGATAGAGTTTATTTTCGATGACTGTGTACGAGCAGGCTCTCCTTTTAATAGCTGAAGCTTCCTTCGGATCATCGGGGAGCTCGTCGTTCATGAGGTATTTGTATACCGGAGTCATCCAGCAATGGTCGTCTCCGATGGCAAACACTTGTATGGCCGACGCGTTTTTGGCTACGCTTGGATCGGACAAGACTTCTTGTATCACCGACTTGTTCCCTCCCTTCTTTCTCGTGCTTGCGAGCTTGGATAAGAGGTCGGCCCTCGAGTTGTGTTCCCGAGGGATGTGTGCGACGTCTGCCTTCGCGAACCCTTTCATCTTTTCTTTGACGAGCGATAGATACTCGGCTAGTGTGTCGTTTTTGGCCTGGTAATCGCCGCTAACTTGCGACGCGACCAGTTGTGAATCGGTATAAATCATGACTTCCCGAGCGCCTACGTCCTCGGCAAGGCGTAGGCCCGCTAGGAGGGCTTCGTACTCGGCCTGGTTGTTCGATGTGGCGAAGGAGAGGACTAAGGATACTTCGATGACGAGTCCCTCGTCGTTCTCCAAGATGATCCCGGCTCCGCTGCCCGCGTGGCTTGAGGCACCGTCTACGTAGATGGTCCACTTATTCACGGTGGGTGTTAGGGAGTTGGAGATCGTCGTCATCTCGGCCACGAAATCGGCGAGTGCTTGGGCTTTTAGCGCTTTCCTGCCCTCGTATTGTATGTCGAACTCGGACAGTTCGAGGGACCATTTCAGCATCCTTCCGGCCATGTCTGGTCGGCTGAGAAGCTGTTTGATCGGTTGGTCTGTCCGGACGACGATAGTGTGGGCGAGGAAGTAGTACCTCAGTCTTCTGGCGGCCGTTATTAGGGCCAGCGCGATTTTTTCTATCTGTTGATAGCGGACCTCGGGTCCTTGTAAGGCTTTGCTAGTGAAGTACACTGGCTTCTGCCCGTCTTCCGTTTCTCGGATCAGGGCCGCGCTGGCCGCCTCGCCAGAGACGGCCAAGTAGAGATAGAGAACCTCGTTGCTGTCTGGTCGGGATAGCACCGGGGGTTTGGAGAGCACTTGTTTGAGGTGGGATAATGCTTGTTCGCATTCCTCGGACCACTCGAAAGCTGCTTCTTTCCGAAGAAGCTTAAAGAATGGAAGTGCATGCTGGGCGGATTTCGCGACGAAGCGGGACAATGCCGTGAGCATTCCGTTTAGTACTTGGATGGATTTTTTATTGGTGGGGGTAGGGAGGTCTGAGAATGCTCGGCACTTATCAGGGTTGGCTTCTATTCCTCGTTCTGTTAAGTAGAAACCGAGGAATTTGCCTGCCCGTACTCCGAAGGTACACTTCTCCGGATTGAAGCGCATCCTGCAGGACCTGGCCTGCTTGAAGACCCGCTCGAGATGTAGTGTGTGGTCGGAGTCTTCTCGAGATTTGACGATCATGTCGTCCATATACACCTCGAGTGTGTCGCCGATTTCCCCTCGGAAGACCTTGTTCATCATCCGCTGGTAGGTTGCCCCGGCGTTTTTGAGTCCGAAGGGCATTACGTTGTAGTAATAATTGCCCGATTCGGTCATGAAAGCCGTGCATTGCTTGTCGCATTTCGCCATGGGAATCTGGTTGTAACCAGAATAAGCGTCCATGAAGGACAACAGTTTATAGCCGGCCGAGTTGTCGACCAGTCTATCAATATTAGGTAAAGGGTAGGCGTCTTTTGGACATGCCCGGTTAACATCAGTATAATCAACACACATTCTCCAATTTCCATTAGATTTTTTAACAAGTACAACATTTGAGAGCCAAGTTGAATACTTGGCCTCGGAAATAAAATTTGCCTCTAGGAGGTCTTTTACAGCTTTCTCGGCAGCCTCCGCTTTCTCGGGAGACTGCCGACGCCTACGTTGTACTACGGCCTTGGCGGTTGGATTGATGGAGAGGTGGTGACAGGCGACCTCAGGGTCGAGTCCGGGCATCTCTGCGGCGCTCCAGGCGAACAGGTCGGCATTGGCTCGAAGGCAGGCTATGAGTTGCTTCCTCGGCAGGTCAGGGATACCTTTGCCGATCTTCACTGCTCTGTTGGGGTTGTCTCCCAGGGGGATCAGCTCGAAGTCTCCGTCGGGAACAGGTCGGACGGGATTCGATTGTGTTTCCTCCCCGGTCTTCAGTTCTTCTTGTGTGAACCTTGCGTCGAGGTCGACTGAGCTGACGTTGGCCGTTGGAACCTGATCTTCCCGAGGACGCTTATCTTCGGCTCTTGGTTTCTTGTTGGAGCTGGTCGGAGGAGCGATCAGCTCTAGTCCTTTGACGGATGCATCGAAGATCCTTCTCGCAGCTTCAATGTCGGCGTTGATGGTGGCCACTTTCCCTGTCCTCGTGTAGAACTTCATCTTCAGATGGACTGTGGAGGGCACGGCAGTTAGCTCGGCCAGTGTTGGGCGTCCGATGATGCAGTTGTACAATGTTTTGCAGTCGATTACCAGAAACCTGGTTTTGACTTGTCTGGACGCTTCCCCCTCCCCGAAGGTGACAATCAGCTCGACGTAGCCCCATGGTTTGGTGGTGGCTCCGTTAAAACCTTGGAGGTCGGAACCCACATAGGGAGTGAGGTGCGAGTCGTCCAGCTGAAGTGTTTGGAAGAGGTGGGAGTACATAATGTCGACTGAACTGCCTTCATCTACCAGGACCCGTCGCACATCGAAGTTTGCCATTCTGGCTCGGACGAGAAGGGGAATGGTGGCATTTGGAGCTCCGCCGGGCAGTTCTTCGAGATAGAAAGTGATTGGCTCTGACTTTCCTCGGAATTTCCGAAGAGTAGGGCCGAGATCTGCATTGGCGCTGAGTAGCTCGTCGAACTTTCTCTTGACCGAACTGACGGTGAGAGAGCCGGGGTCGCCGCCGTTGGAGATGACCATTGCGGTGGGGAAATGTTCCCAGGTGCTGAGGGCGGTCGTCACGCCGACTGAAGGGATGAAGTCTTCCGGTCGGGTTACGGACAGCGCGACTTGGAGCGGTCTGCTGTCTGGTGAGTTCCCCTCGTCAGAGTTTCGAGGGATGTCTCTTCTGGAGGGTTCTCCCTTCTTGGTGTATTTTGCCAGGTGGCCCTCTTTGATCAGGGTCTCTATGGCATCTTTGAGATGTATGCATTCGTCGGTCATATGCCCGTGACTCTTGTGGTACTTGCAGTATTTGGACTTGTCCGTCCCCGGTCTTGTAGGATTTGACTTCGGGGGCCTGATGTTGGATTTCTTGAACTCGGCGTTCTGGCAGTCGGACAGGATTTTCTCCCGGGAGGTGTTCAAAGGAGTGTAGTCGTTGAAACGCCCTGCTGGTCCTCGCCGTTCTTTGACATCTCGGGCCCGGTCGTCCCTTCTTTTGTCTTGTCCTCGGCGCGACCCCGAGTCTTCGAGGTTTGAGCTGCGAGCGGCGCCACTGCCCCTCGGGGCTCTGATTGCGGCTGCCTCGCCTTCCTCAAAATCGATGAATACCTTTGCTTTGCTGAGGAGGTCATTCATCGAGTTTACCTTCTCGATCTTAATAGCTTTCTTGAAGTCACTGCCGGGGAGAAGTCCTCGTTCCAAGATGTACCTCTTCATGTAGTCTTTTGTCTGCACTTGGACGGCCTCCTTGTTGAATCTTTCAAGGTAATCTCGGAGAGGCTCGTTGGGTCCTTGAACTACGGCCTCGAGATTGGCTTCCGATTTCGGTTGCCGTCGGGAGGCTGTGAAGTGGCTCAAGAAGAGTTCTTTGAGCTCGGTCCAAGAATGGATGGAGTTCGAAGGGAGGTTCCTGTACCAATTCATCGCTCCCTTCCTGAGGGTGGTCGGGAAAATGCGGCACTTGATCGAGCCTCTAACGACGTGATAGTCCATGACCGCTTCGATACTCCGGATATGGTCGTCGGGGTCAGTGGTTCCGTCGTATTGGTCCAATGCTGGCGGTTTTTCCATCCCCCGAGGGAGGCGGGCTCTCCGTATACTAGCGGACAAGGGGCTGCGGAAGTCCTCCTCGTCGCTCGGCCCTGGTGAATCGTAGTGCCTGTTTCGTCGGGGATCCTCTTGGTTGTTACCCGTCGTTGCTTTGGAGGGGCCCCGACGGCCCTGTTCGGGGGAGGGGCTTCTTTGTTCAGCGGTTTCAGGTTTCTGGTTCTTCCTGTTCTTTCTGTGTGGAGAACGGGAACGAGTCCTCCGGCGGCGATGTCTTCTCGGGGGAGACCTTGAAGAGGACGGGGAACGCCGACGGTATCTTCTCGGCGGTGAGCGCGAGGAGGAATAGGAGCGTGACCTGTAGCGCCTCCGTGGGGAAGGGCGACGTCGCCGCTGTCTTTCCAGCTCGTGAATTCGGTCATCCTGAATTCTGAGGAGGCTGTTGGTCAATTGTATTTCCTTGAGCAAGCGGACGGTAATGGGGTCAGTGCCTTCGGGAATGTTGAGCGGCTCCTCTTCTTCTCCATGACGGGCTCTCTGCCTCTCGGAGGTGTGGGTGAATGAGGAAGCATGTTGCCCGTCGCGAGGGTCGGTTTCATTCACATTCTGGGCATGTTCCGGCACGTTGGTCGTTCGGATCGGTTCGCCGTTCTGAACGTGCCCTTCTGGAGGAACATGGTCAACATTCTGGACCTGTTGTAGGACCTGCAGCAGCTGGGTGTCCTGGGTTTCATGCCCGGACCTTTGTCGCCGACGACTCCCCCGACGATGATTAGCTAGCTCGCGGGAGGATTCCTCGATCAGTTCTTGAAGGAGGAAAGGGTCAGCGCTTGGGATGTTGTTGTTGTCAGCCATGACGATTGGTGATGGTTAGCTTTGATCTTTGTTCTTTAAAGATGGGGAAGCAAGATTCCCACAGACGGCGCCACTGATCGTACCTGATCAGAAGGATCGTCGTAGGCTGCTCGGACTGGATCTTCTAGGAAGGAGGAGGAGGGGGGTGTACCTGCAAGGTACTCCAATGCCAAAGTAAGATGACGAGCAAAGGAGCGCAAGTACTAGCTAAGAGTGAGTAAGAATTGAATACCTGACCCTCTAGTTAAAGAGGGTATATATAGCCCCCAGCGCTGGGCCATGATCTCGCTATTGGGTTGGATTCCCAAGCCCAACTAGGAGACTGCCAGGTTTCCTGAGCGGAAATATCGGAGGTGCGTGTATGCCCTCTGTCCTGGTTAACCGCTCCGAAGTCCAAGGGAAGACGCGGTCTTTTAGGAGCCACGTGGGATCCGAGTTATTCGGAGGATTGGATATGAAGGAGCCCTGCGCGGAGCAGGGTCCTCGGCAAGGATGATGTCCGGGGGAGAATGAACGCCGAGCAGGGTGTTGGTGCCGAGCAAGGCGTGTCGGAAGGCCATGAACTATACATGGGCCTCTGAGGCTTATTGGGCCGAAAGCGGTGTTGGGCCTAGCCTTGGCCCAGTCCAGAACAATTTTGTTACCTCAAATTTTAAATTGAATAATTTGTTCTCAAATTTGGTATTAATTGATATAAACCTTTATAAATTATTAACGATATAATAATTTATCCTAATTTATCCTATAATTATTAGCAGTCATTAGTCTGGTTCTGGCTTGACAATATCAACCGATAAATCAAATTCTTTTATAAAACAAATTTTTTATTTTATTTTTGTTTGTAGAATGAGATTGTTATTTAATTTATGTTTCTATGTTTCAAAATATATTTTGCAAATATTATAACTCGTGACATTTTAATGGAATTAGTTGATGGAATATCCATACGTGCCTCTGTTTTATTCTACATTAATTATGAAGATTCATTTTATTTGTGGCTTGTTTGTTAGTCCATTGGATTACTTATTGATCTCATTTGTATTGATTGATAATTCTGGGAATTAGAAAATAACATTTTTATTTTAAAATTATATTTTCAATATTTTGACTAAATTTAGTTGATTCTTAATACATTTTTTAATTTATAATTATTATTAAAATATATATCACCGTATGCTCACTTGTATAAGATTATAAATTATATTGAACTATTCTAAGACAATTAAAATTATTTTATCCTTAAATTATATTAATTATGTTAATTAATAAATTGAGTCTTATATTTTTGATATAATAATTTATCGTTAATTAATAAATTGAGTCTTATATTTTGATGCCATCATATAATTAACTTTTCCAAAATCTTAATCTTTTATTTGAAGGATGTGATAATGAATAATTTTATATATCCAACATATTTCCTCAATGACTTTGCCTTGTCTAGCAGTTTAACCAAACTATGATACCATAATGTTTAATTTATTTTAAGAAAATTAAAACATCTATGTTTCTTGTTAATGTATTTAGGCTGAATGTCTTTAAATTTATAGAATTTCCCATATTCTTGTCATATTCTAATATAGCATTTTGATTAATTTCAATGTTATTCAAATTGCTCATTCAATCTTTTCAAAGTGCTTTGTTAATATTAATGTTGGCTCTCTACAATGATCAATTTTTGCTAGACAACTATAGATTTTGTGAAGAAATATTTCTCGATATAAATTTGGTTTTGACGAAGAAAAAGAAGTTCAAGTATCTAAGAATTTGATCAATGCACGTGGTATGAAGATGATCAAGAGAAGTTATAAGAGATAAGCAAATCAAGGTACTCATTTTAAAAAACATTTTATGGTATCTCTAAAATGCTAAAACAAAACCTCTTCTACTACATCTCATTGTTTTTCTTGCTAAGACTACGTGATAATCGATTATCAGCTTTCAACACGCACATGTATATTGTTTGTCTACCCTTTTACTAGGAGTTCTAGCTTTTATTATTTAGTTAAATGAGCTATTATGTAAAGTTCTTAACATTGAACATTTTCAAAAAGATTATTGTCAACTACCTTTATCCTATCAAGACCAAAATATGAGCAGCATGAGGATCCAAACTCAACCACTGGGAAAGCAATCACACATAATAGAATAAACAGGAATGAATGAATAAACAAGTTATCTCATTTTCCAAATTTAACAATGGTCATCACATTAACTTATAAATATGAATGGTTGACAGTCCATGAACAAAGGGGACAGGGACAACTCACCCCGAATTAGATTAGATCAAGAATTCGCAACATAAATTTCCGTTGAACTTAATAAAACAGAAACAAAAAATTATTTCATTTCATGTAGAAGAAATAAGTAAAAAAAAAATGTTTTTCCCCTGCATAATTGTATTTGTATTCCTCCTCCATCTTATAGGTCTCAGAATCTGAAGTCAGGATCCACATCCATTGCCCAAGCAAATTTTTCCAGCAGAGTTTTACTGAAAATCTGAGCATTTCAGGGTATGTTAGTCATAAGCAAATCAAAATCAAACATCAGAGTTATATCAGTTCACCATTAAATATCGTACGTTTCAAAATTTGATTAAGAGAAGAAATACGAGAATCAAGTGTAATCGTGATAAGCGAAGAAGTCCAGACCTTTTCAATGGGAACCTCGTGCCGCTTGCACCAAGCAACTGTTATCCTGGGATCTAAGTAGTTTATCTTGGACGTGCCAAGTGCCACAGTTTTTAGATCTTCTTTTGTCATCATATCACGTTGCATTTTATCAATTTTTGCACTGGTTTGATCCATCTTTTTCTCTATCCTGTATGTTATTTTACGTAAATCACAATAACAAATTATACTTAATGATTATAACTTGTAAAGATGCTGAGAAAGATGTATATTACGCTTCAGGAGTCAAGTTCCTTTTGTTCTTTCCATCTGAACTTTTAAGAGGCGGCTTTCCTTTTCTTGCCCTGTCCAAATCGGTTTTCAGCTCCTTCATAAGAGCCTACAATTAAAAAATATGTCAGCCCCGAGAATGTGTACTTGCTTTGCTCTCTATTTTCAAGCAACGAGAAATTCATCCACACCCAAGTTTTGAAATTCTAAATAGTATTGTCACCTGAAGTTCATCAATCTTTTCATTTAACTTTGAAATTTGTGCACTGTGAGATTTTGAAACACTACGTTGATGATTACAAATGATCGCAACCTGTTATGGAAAAGACACATCAATGCGACTTAGAAAACCAGTAAAATACATAACAATCTGTGCATATTGACAAAGGAATCAAAAAAGGAATATTTTGAAGTCACCTGTTTATTTGCATGCTGATAGACAACAATTTTTTCGGCAAGATCTCCATCTTTAGTTTCCTTATTCAACTGCCATCACATAATTCAAGAAAAATTTAACATACAAGTTCTAAAATTACCTGGCAGAATAAAATCAACAAAACCTCTAATTTGATCTTTTAAAGATTGATATTATTTCAATATAGCTATTTAAAAAGGTATCAACACCGCACAAACATAATGATAGAGTAATTAATTGACGGTACACAAAGTATAGAAGAGATCATAATAATCTCTTTATGAAGGCAATGTGAATTTCTGGGTATTAATTTCAAAGCATGTTTACCATATCATCCAAAGTGAATGATGCATTGAATGTACGGAAGACTTTTGCTGTCAGGTTGGGCATGAGTTCCTTCAGATGAGCATTTAAGATACTTGTATCCAATTTGTCGAAAAGATCACGACCGGGAAGTTTATCTGATAATTGAAAAAAGTAGATACTTAATGACCTCATCTTATAGGAAGTATATCAAAAAGTGTAACCATTTTCTCACTTTTTTGGAACTCCAAAATGGCATCGTAAACAGGAGGCTCCACCTCAACTGTATTTTCATACTTGATTGAATCTTTACCAAGGAAGTCAAACTGCATTAGTCCAGCAAGGAAACATAATTATACCCCAAACTTAAGAAAAAATCACATGTACTGTAGTGCTGTTCATGCTCCTCAACGTAAAAAAAACAGACAAAGGTAGTTAGATATTGAAGCTCAAATACCTTCAACTTGTTGTGGCCTTCTGCAGTCACATTTTCTACTTTTAATGTACAACAACCAACTGTATCAGCTTCTTGTTCATCATCCTGAGGAAATGTAAATGATAAGCAACTATATTTGATTTGCAAATGCCGAGGTAATTTTCAGATGATAAAGGAAGTGAAAAGAAATAGGAAAGAGGTATTTCTTTTACCTTCTCATTACCAGCCCTCAAAGCTAGTTTGTCAATAAAATAAGTAGCAACAGCTATTTGCTTCTTCGTAATATCTGTACTTGTGAAATTTTTCGTATATGCAGCCCTGATGTTCCCTATATAACTCTGCATCCAGATGTCAAGGTATTGCATGATTAAATAGGTTCTTTTAAATATCATACAAAATATCTTGTGAAAGGTATATTAAGTAAAAGCTGATAAACAAAGCATGAAAGCACCTTCAACATCCTTGCTTTCTCATACTTTTCCTTGTCGCTTTGACCCTTCCAAGAACTACTAGCTGCCAGAAACACATATTTGAATAACTTTGGATTGATTGGGTCATTCCAGTAGGCTAACCAAGTAACTGTATTATCATGTCTTATCTCCCCCCAGCTGCCAAGGGAACACAAATCAATGATTTTAGAACATAACATGACTATCAATTTGCAGTATTCATTAGCTCTTAAGACTTGTTCGCCAAGAAGTTTTGAACAATAATACCTTTCACCAGGAATAGGACATTCAGGAATTGGTGCATCCTTTCCTATATTGATTACGACATCATTTGGAGTGATGCGTCTTTTCACTTTGCCCATCTAATAACATAAAGTATAAGTAGTTAAGTGCCAAATTTGTCGGATACTTCTAAAAATTCTTAAGATGCACCTAAAATTCATGAAAACCATTACATCTGAAGTTTGTTTACATGTTTTTATTTCCAATAACAATAGCAATTATCATAACAACCTTGGGATGCTCTCCACGTCCACGGAACAATCCTGGAGGTTCAACTCTAAAATTGCCAACCTAAAAGAATTAACAAAAATTAGTCATAACAAGCCTTCCTAAGAAAAAAAATTGAAACTAAGTTTCATTAGAACATTTTGAAAGTAAAAGTTTAGATAGAGAAAGGTCAACAGGAGAAAAGTTAAAAAGTCAAACATTATGAACGGATAACCCCTTCAAGATAAATAATATACTTTTGCTATTCCAAAAGCTGTACAAATTCTAAGGCAAAAACCAGACAACATTTTTTCAAGAGATACAGGGAAGGAGATTTTTTCAAGAGAAAGAAAGAGAGAAGATTAAACCTTCTCTTTAACACCATCAACAATAGCCCACATGTATTTCTCCTCTTGTTTCATTTTCTCTTCTCTTATGGCCTTTTTCTCCTGATAAAAAGAAGACAAAAGAAGGTCAACACTCAGCATAATAAATAAATACAAAAATAAATAAATGACACTAATGATCACATCTCAAGCTAACTAAGAAAAGCTTTACAAAAGGCACATACATGCATAAAGATGTATCTGACTGTATTATCCAGAACAAACCACATCAATTCAAATCAAAAAGCTTCAAAGGGAGTATGAGATTTACCAAATAAACTTTATAAAGTAGCCGAGATTCATCTCAAACTTTTTTACCAAAAGATTGTGAAAATATCAATAAATTGAACCAATGTATGCTATACTTTATTATTTGGACAATAGTTGTCAGAACTCTGAAGTGTAAGTCAGATTGTTGAAACACATAACTCAGAAAACGTTTTGTTGGGACAGTGGAAAAGTTGCAAGCTTGGACATTAAACTCACTGATACTCTGTGAGATACAGACACCTGCTGATACACCAAATTCAATAATATTCCAGCCCACTCCCAGAGGTAAAAACTACCAAAATTTAACCCTTTGTCTATTCTGGAGGGTTATGGAAAGAAAAGAAAACAATTTCAAGGTTCTTTCTGTGATTCATACTGTTTCTGGGTTATCATTCCATGTCCTTCCAAGAAAGGTTGTTTTCAGAAGAGGGAAATGATCAAGTGTAAGGGTATACACGACAGGTTCTTTCTGTGATTCATATTTTGCCTATCAAATGTTTTACATGCCTAAATATCCTGTTCAATCTAACATAGGATCTACAAACTTGACGACCATGATTTGGAGAATACAGAGCCAGACCAGCTAAACCCGAAATTAAATCTCAAAACAACTAATCTCTGTATGTGATATTGGAAAGCACAAATAATATCTAATTAAAAAACAAATGGCACTTGGTTCGAGATATTCACTTTTATCATTTTCCAACGAGAATAAACGAAACAACTTACCTCTGTACTCAGTTGTTTCTTCTTCTCCTTTTCAATTTGGTACCAATCATAAATCGGTGTAAAGTCACAATCTTGCAAATTCTGAATCACGTGATTCTTTCCCAGCAATGTTCGCCAGTCAGTCCAAAAATTTTCCTTGAATTTTTCTTTTTGCATGTAATCTGTATCCCGCATGACCGCAAACAATGTGGCAACCTGCATACATATAACATTCCAAGTTTATATTAACTCTGAGAAAAAGACTTACTAATGTGAGAATTCTCGCATTGAAATACTTGACTCGCCTAAATTTAACAAAGACTAAAATTTAGGAACAAAACTATTGGAGTTTAGACAAGGTCCAACTCAACCCCACAAACCGACATGTAAGATAAGAAATGTTGATCCCTTGTAAAAACTTTTTTCCGAGCTAAAACACGTCTAATGTGAGACACTCAGCACACATGGCTGGATATCTTTAGTGTGACCCGGTAGCCCGATAACAGGTTACCAATGGGATCTACAATAGAATCTGATATCATCTTAAGATTTGGCAGAGCCTAATTCAAGTTGTAAACTGAGAAATGTCTCACAATTATATACACTCTTTGCAAGTCATATCACATCCAATGTGAAATTCTCAACAAAAACAAAACAAAAAAAGCAAGATCAAACAGTCGTCAAAACCGTGAAAGCATTATTTACATACAAACTCATACCTCCTCTTGTTCAGGGGTCAGAGTCACTGGCTTCCCCTTATAGAGAATCTTTATCCCATGGGGCTTGTAAAGAGGTGGGAAGATGATACCATTGTGAACCAAAGTAGTCCATTTTTTCTGCCCATCACCAGAGCTCGGAGTAAGTTTAGTAGATTTGAATTGTTCTGATTTGTTGCCTGATTTTTTGAAAATGGGCTTTTTCTTAAAAGATGGAGCAGCACCTTTATTGACTTTATTGACACTTGTCACCTTCTTCAAGGAAGTTGGTTTATCCACTGATGGGGCCAACTTATTCAATCTTTGGGAAAGAGGAATATCATCATCATCATCATCATCATCATCATCCTCAACCTTTGGCTCAGATTTCAACGATGTCTGTTTAGTATTAATTGATGGAGTTGGATCTGAGAGTTTTGACTTCTTACCAGACAAGTGCAAGGAATCAATCTTATCAAGTGGTCTCTTAACTGACAGTGGAATATCATCGTCATCATCATCTTCAACCTTCAGCTCAGATTTCACCGATGTTTGTTTAGCATTAATTGATGGAGTAGGATCTGAGAGTTTAGACTTCTTAACAGAAGAGTGCAAGGAATCAGTCTTATCTAGTGGTCTCTTAACAGACAGTGTAGATGGTCTTTCCGGTTTAATACTAGCACTGGAACCATATTGATGTCCTTTCAGAACTTTTGGAAATGGTTTCTTCTGATCAGCGCCATTATAATTAGAACTAGATTTTCCCAAACTAGTATCATGTGACATCCTTGCTGACAAGGGAATATCATCGTCATCAGAGTCTTCATTAGATTTCTTTACTTCATTAGATTTCTTTACAACAACAGGAGTTGCTTTCTTAGCATTGTCATTGTTCACCTTCATCCTAGCACTCAATGGCATATTATCCTCCTCGTCCTCAGAATCTTCACATTTATCTTCTTTAAGATGTTTGGTAGAATTCTTTTCCTCTTTAGCTTGAATGGGAATTTTCTTTTCTAAAAGAGACTCTTTTTTATTTCCAAAGGATGGAATTTTATTTGCTGAAGGGGACCTCACATAGGTTTTGAGAATTGATGGTGATGCTTTTGCTACACTCGCAGAAGATTCAGCGGCAATTGCCTTAGAGGATGGGACAACCTTACCATTTTGTGAGCTAGAACTTTGGCCATTCGAAGAAGGCACATCAGAGGTCTTTTTATACGGCCGTCCATCATGACTATGAGAAGTTGACTTCCTCACTTCTGAATGCAATTGATTACTCTTCGACACTGAACTCCTCTTAAAAACTACCGGCCCATCATCATCATCATCAAATTCATGCGACATCTTTAACTTACCAGAAGCCTCCACAGTCATTTGTCAACTACGGAATGTCATAGCACGTACATCACAACTTGTTCTGCGAGAAAAAGCAAGAAGTTATAAGTTCCAGGCCAATTACTAGTTACTAGGCTAAAATCACTAATCACATAGCAAACATTAACAACAACAACAACAACGAGAAGTTATCAATTCTATATATCAAAGACAACAAATGCATGTGTATATTGAATTCTAAAGTCATCTGAACTTCTGAAACATTCAGAGTTGTCAACTTAAAACTTCAATGTAAAAATGAGTTTAAGAAATCATTATAATCTTTATACTGACGATGCAGCCCCGCAAACCAAAACGAACACCCAAATACCAATTATTGCCTCAAACTTAAGAGTATATGAACCATAACATATCAAATTCTAGGGTTTCTAAATAGCGGCGAAAGAGCTATAGCATATCAAAATTCGAACAAACCACTATTTTCCGTTATCCCCGATTGATAATATTACCAAATGCATAAATGCTAGGGTTAAACAAATAGCGTACTACCCACTACCGGTCGCAATAAATTAAATAACATAAATGTGCAACATAAAATAATAATCAGCCAGGAACACAAAGCTTTACCATGCTATTTAATCTAAAATCAAAACTAATCTATATAAGTAAACTAAAGAAAAACCGAAAACACAAATCCGGACACAAAAGGAAGATAGAAAATTCAAATCACCGAAATCAATACACAATAACTTCATTGAAACAAAACCAAGTCAATAAGAAGCTTAAGATTAAATTTCCACAAACAACTAAACATAAAATACAAATACGAACTTTTCAACCATAATACCAATTAAAACCTAATGTGAATCATTGGAATAAGATAAATTGCATGTAAAAAAGCAAAGAAAATGCAGAAACATACAAGATCGAAAACATATATATTCTCACAAACAAGATAACAAGTGCAAGGAATAGAAATTCGATAACAGCTACAATATGAACAAGTAACGGAGAAAGGGGGATAAATTGTAAAATTAGATGAAAAAAAAAAAAAAGAGGGAAAAGAGGGGTAACTGAAAATTGATGAAAATGGAGGGCGAATCCTTGGGTTTTTGGGTTAGCTATGGTTGATAAAGGAGATGAAGTTGAGTGAGGTTGAGATTTCGTGGTCGGAGGAAGAAGGGGAGAGGGGTTGGAAAGTAGCTGAAGAAGAGTTGTGGCAGGAAAGGTTGATTCGGAGCTCGGGTTTCCGGTGACCTGATTATCTAACATCTATTGTGTATATTTTTCATTTCTTACGAGTTACAACGTTTTTTGTTCTTGTTCGAAACATTAACTTTTTTTTTTGTCTTTTTTTAACTTTACCCAATGGGCCTAGTGTTGATTATTTGAGCCCATGTATACTAATGGGCCTATTATTGATTTTTCAAGCTCTTATATACCAAATATTTTTAGGCGGCCAAAAATTTATAATCTAACATGACGGAATACATGGTTGTCATTGGTTGATAGTGTAAAATATTTTTACACTTTCGGTGCACTATTTTTTTCTTTTTATAAATATATTAGAATTAATAAAAAATTATTTAAATTTATCAATATATTAAAGTAGATTAAGAGAATAAATAATAAAATAAAAATTATATTAAGAAAAATGTAAGGAGAAAGGAAAGGATAATAAATAAGTGCATAGAGATTAAATGAATATAAATAGTAAGGAGAGGTGAGCATTTATAAAAATCTGAGTTTATATTAACGTGGATTGTTTATTACTGCAAAGGAAAAAATATGTATTTTAATACCGTATACATTTGCGGTAGTTTTTTTACGGTCACTGTCATTTTTTAATGTTATTTTCATTAGTGACATTAAATGTAAAAACGACATAATAAAAGTTATGTCATTAGTGACATTAGAGACATTAATTATTGATCCACTTATCTATTTAGGAACATAAGTGTGTTGTTTTGGTCATTTAAGTAAGATATAATTTAAGAAAATACTATTTCTTACGAAGGCTAAATGTAAGAAAGCGAAGAATAACACTATGAGCGTCTATTTGATTCTGGATGGAGTGGAGAATGATATTGAAAAAATGTTTAACTCGTTTTGGTGGGGGACATAATAACAAGGGCATAAGGTGGTTGGCTTGGGATAGATTGACTATGCTGAAGAGTGAGGGAGAAATGGGATTTAGGGACTTTAAAGCTTTTAACATGGCTATGGTAGCAAAACAAGGATGGAGTATTTTGTCGAAGCCCAATTCTCTTGTAGCCAGAATCTTCAAAGCTAGGTATTTTCCTCGCTTATCTTATCTGGATTCTAAGGTAGGTAACAATCTGAGTTTTGTGTGGCGCAGTTTGTGGAAAGCGAAGGAGGTGCTTAAGGCTGGTAGTAGGTGGAGCATAGGGGATGGTAATAGTATTAAGGTTATGTATGAACCTTGGCTTCGTGAAAAAGGTAATTAGTGGGTTAGAGGTCCACAGGATCAGAATGTGCATAATCTCTATGTGAAGGATCTTATGCTCCCTAATGTTAAGCAATGGGATATGAAAAAGGTGAATAGTTTGTTTGATCATGTAGGGGCTGAATCTATTCTTAAAGTACCTTTGATGGAGGAGGTTATGGAAGATGGGCTTGTTTGGCAAGAGGAGAAGAATGGTGAATATAGTGTAAAAATAGGTTATCGACTTTAGAGAGGTTTGCATAGTAGTTCTCGGTATAATGGTATGGAGTTTTAAAACTTCAAATATAATCAAAATATTGCACCGTGGTAAAACTAATTTTGTACCTGTGAATAGGAATTAGTTTAAATGTAATTATTTAGTGTAATTACCGATATAGACCTGTAACCTTTATATATACGAGAAATAATAATGAGAAAAGCATCAAGCCAAAAATTATTGACATGGTATCAGTAGGTTTTCGATCAAACTTGTGAGTTTTAGGTTAATCTTGGTTTTATTCAGTGACACCCCACTGGGTAGCTCTTGAAATCGTCTCGGTAGATCTCGTTTCTCGGTAATTGAAATCATCTCGGTTCTCGGTAATCTCTTCCAAGATTGCGATTCTAATCTCAGGTGCTTACAATCGTGTTTCTGGTAGTGCTCCTAAGTTACAATTTTGTTATTCCTCATTGTTTGCAATTAGTGTTTGCTTTGATCGTGTTACCGTATTGATGTCGGCAAGTATTCTGAATTAGGGTTTTGATTTGGTGTCGGCGTGTATCATGAATTAAGGTGTTGATTTGGTGTCGGCAAGTATTTTCTTCGGTGTTCCGTTGGTGTTTCTTGTTTAATGTTAACAAAATTGTTACATTAACAAAATTGCTCTTAAGTCATCTCTGATATTACGGCTTCCGAAGAAGAGATAGATCATATTTGTGTTCGTTTTACCGAAAAGAATTATCTTGTTTGGGAATTTCAGTTTCGGATGTATGTCAAAGGGAAAGGATTATGGAGTCACTTGGACGATGTCTCTTTGGCACCGTTAGAGACAAATGACTTAGATGCATGGGAAATAGAAGATGCTCAGATTATCACTTGGATTCTCGGTACTATTGATCCTCACATGATTAATAATTTGCGATCTTTTTCCACTGCCCAAGAAATGTGGAACTACTTGAAGTGTATCTAGGGGTGGCAAAACGGGTCGTCCGCCCCGCCCGCCCCGCCTTATGCCCGCCAAAAAACGAGCGGACCGGGCATGCCCACCAAGTAAAATGGGCATAAAAGTCATGTCCGCCCCGCCAAGATGGCGGGTTGGCGGGCGGCGGGCTTACCCGCCTATTTTTATTTATATTTTCTTAATAGATTAATAGGTTTTTTTTACCTTTTAATTAAACTTTTCACTTATTTTTTTAAACAATTTTTTATAAAAGCAACTTTTTAACAAATTTACTTAAAAAAATATTACATATATTTATAAATAAATGTATAAAATAAACCATCAAGAATTGAAATTACTATAATTAACTAAAAAAAGAGTGAGTTTTGGAGGAGAGGCGGGTTTTGGCGAGCGGCGGGGTTGGCGGGGCGGGTATGGCGGGCGGCGGGTTTTTGCGGGGCAGGCTTTGGCGAGCGGCGGGCCTAAAATCCCAACCCAACCCGTCATTTTTTGGCGGGTGCACGGGCCGGCCCGACTTGCCACGGCCCGTTTTGCCACCCCTAAGCGTATCAATAATCTAGACAATGCGGCCAAACGTTTTCAGTTGGAGCTAGACATTGCCAATTACAAACAAGGCAATCTGTCTGTTCAAGAATATTATTCTAGTTTTTTGAATTTGTGGACAGAACACTCTGCGATTATACATGTTGAGGTTCCCAAGAGTTCTCTCGCGGATGTCCAAGAGGTCTATAATACTAGTAGGCGTGATCAATTTCTCATGAAGCTTCGTGCAGAATTTGAGGTTGTCAGAGGTGCTTTGCTGAATAGGAATCCTGTTCCTTCTTTAGATACATGTGTTGGTGAACTTCTCAGAGAGGAACAACGTCTTGCTACTCAAGGATCCATGTCTCATGATGTTCTCATTTCTGAGTCTGCTATGTTTGCATATGCTCCTTAGAGTAGAGGTAAAGGTCGTGATATTCGACATGTCCAATGTTTCTCTTGCAAACAATTTGAACATTTTGCTCAGAGTTGCAGTAAGAAGTTTTGTAATTATTGCAAGCAGCGGGGCCATATTATCTCTGATTGTCCCACCCGTCCTCCACGATCAGCACAACGTTCGGTGCAAGCATTTCCTGCTAGTACAAGCTCTGCAGTTGGTCCTTCCATCATTAATCCGCTATCGCGTGCGGATCAAAACGAGTAGTTTTTCACAAATGTAATATAGCGACAAGTGACTCGAATATCGTTCTCAAGGATTTTTGTGTTATATTAACTGAACAAAATCAATTTAAGGGGAGTTTGGTTGGTTTAGAATCGAATTGACAAAAGTCAAAATAAGTGATTATTGAAATAAGCTGTTATGAAATAAGTGATTTTAACAGGTTAATCTACCGGTTCTACTTCCAACTTATCATTGGTTATTTCAATTTCAATTCTCCTAAGCGGTACCAATTCCTATTCGATTGTAATACTGAGGAAACAAGCATCGACAGTATTACACGACTTATGATCCTAATCACCGAATTAAGCAAACGGTTCACCGAATTAAGCAAACGGTTATTGATAGCGCGAAGAAACGAAGAAGCTAAGTTTAAACGCAATTAAAGTAAGGAACACACATCAATCGAATTAAATCCAATACATTCTATAAGAACGAATTAAGCAAACAAAATCATAGAACAAATTGGAAAGGAACTAAATTAAATTGAAAGTAATAATAACCTCAAAGTTTTGTGGAATTCGAATTCGGTAGATTGCCCCCTTGGATTAGTTCTCCATTGCAAAATCGTACAAAAACTCAAAATTATTTCGTGAATAGTCAAACGTGAATTCTCAATTGTACGGCCAAACCTAGGTACTAGAGAGAACCAAACGGTTTACAGCCCAACTGGGTCAAATACATAACCCAGCCCAATACAAATGACCCAAACTAAATAAAAAACTATTGCTGCAACTTCAAACGCAATTCTGGAAAATATGCGTTCCGAATATGACTTCGACTCCAACACGAGAATTGTAGCTCTTTCTCATAGCTTTCCAATGATTACTAGAACGTGTCGATCAGATTCCCGGATCTCTAGTTATGATCGTTTCCGTGCAGACTGCTAAAGCTGAAAAATAAAGTGCGAAAATTAAATAAAGTTAAAAATAAAATAAATTATAAAAACATATTAAAACATAAAATAATTAAAACAAATGGAAGAAATGCTTGAGTATAAACATGGAAGAACGTGCATCAAAATGCACTGATCAATCACCAATCCATCTAATGGTGGTGCTCTCCAACCTGAAATAATCCAACATATGGTACTTTCCGCTCTTTCAACCTTGGGAATTCAGGGTAAGTCTTCGAATGTTTCCTGCCCGTGGTTTCTTGATTCTGGTGCATCAAATCACATGACAGCCTCTTCTGAATACTTGCACAATTTACATTCTTACCATGGTAATCAGAAAATTCAAATTGCGGATGGTAATGCTCTCTCTATCACTAATGTTGGTGACCTCAACTCTGATTTTCGGGATGTGTTTGTATCACCTGGACTTGCTTCCAATTTATTATCTGTTGGTCAATTGGTTGATAATAATTGTAATGTAAATTTTTCTCGTGATGGTTGCCTTGTGCAGGAATAGGTGTCGGGGAAGGTGGTTGCGAAGGGGCCTAAAGTGGGAAGATTGTTTCCACTTTAGTTTATTTCTAGTCATTTATCTCTTGTTTGTAATAATGTCTTGAATTCTTACGAGGCTTGGCATAGAAAATTGGGTCATCCTAACTCTGCTGTTTTATCTCATTTATTTAAAAATGGTTTGTTGGGAAATAATAATGTTGTTTCTAATGCCTCTCTTTCATGTTCTGTTTGCAAATTAGCTAAAAGTAAAACACTTCCTTTTCCGTCGGGTGCTTATCGGGTTTCCTCTTGTTTTGAAATGATTCATAGTGATGTATGGGGTATGTCTTCTGTAGTTTCTCATGCTCGCTATAAATATTTTGTCACATTTATTGATGATTATAGTCGTTTTACTTGGATATATTTTCTTCGGTCTAAATCTGAAGTGTTTCCTTTGTTTAAGAAATTTCTGACATATCTTGAAACTCAATTTCATGAAAGTGTTAAAAAATTTCGCTCTGATTCTAGTGGTGAGTACATGTCTCGTGAGTTTCAAGAATTTCTTCAATAAAAAGGAATTTTGTCTCAACGATCTTGTCCCAATACCCCCCAACAAAATGGGATGGCAGAACGCAAGAATCGTCATTTGCTTGATGTGACACACACTTTACTTCTTCAAGCTTCTGTACCACCCCAATTTTGGGAGGAGGCTCTTTCCACAGCTGTCTTCTTGATCAATCGTATTTCTTCTACGGTTATTGATCTCGATTCTCCTTTTTTTCGTCTTTTTAAAATTTAGCCTAATTATAATGATTTACATACTTTTGGATGTGTTTGTTTTGTTCACTTACCTCCATTTGAAAGGCATAAGCTTGGAGTGCAGTATGTTCAATGTGCGTTTATGGGGTATAGTCACTCTCATAAGGGATTTGTGTGTTATGATGTCACTAACCATCATTTTCGCATTTCTAGGAATGTGACATTTTTTGATAATCAGTTTATGTTTCCATGTGTTTCTCCTGTCATGAATGATATTGTTACTCTTCCTAAGTTTTCTATTATGCCTCAATCTATATAACGCTATAAACCAGGTCATGTATATGTAAGAAAACACAAACAGCAGGTTCCCACACCCCTTCCCGACGCTGAACCACCACCTGATCCTGTAACGGTTGAAACACGATGTTCTAGTCGAATATCTCGAGCACCAGATAGATATTCACCAGACAGGTATGATTCCTCACCTACTTCTCTGACTGTCACACTCTCTAGCATATCTATTCCTACTTGCTATTCATAGGCTGTTAAAGATGTACGTTGGATAAAAGCAATGAATGAGGAACTTCAAGGTCTTCAAGAGAATTTCACATGGGATATTGTCTCTTGTCCTCCTGATGTTAAACCCATTGGTTGCAAATGAGTGTATTCTGTGAAATTGAATTTTGATGGGTCCCTCAACCGTTTCAAGGCTCGCTTGGTTGCCTTAGTAAACAAGCAGGAATATGGAATTGATTATGATGAGATATTTGCACCGGTTGCCAAAATGACTTCTGTTCGTACGGTACTCTCTATAGCTACTTCTAACGGGTGGGCTCTTCATCAATTAGATGTAAAAAATGCTTTTCTTTATGGTGACCTGGCGAAAGATATTTATATGACTCTTCCTCAAGGTTTATTTCCGTCATCTAGGGGTGTGTGCAAGCTCAAACGCTCCTTATACGGTTTGAAACAAGCGCCTAGAGCATGGTATGAAAAATTTCGCTCCACTCTACTTGGGTTTTCCTTTACTCAGAGTCTGTACGATTCTTCTCTATTTATTCATAGAACATCTACTGGAATTGTCCTACTTCTTCTGTATGTTGATGATATGATTATTACTGGTTCTGATCATGCTTCCATTCAAAGTCTTAAACAGTAGTAGTTATAAGCAGCGTTTCATATGAAAGATCTTGGTAATTTGCATTATTTTCTTGGTCTTGAGGTTCATTATACATCCAAGGGCATATTCCTCCATCAACACAAGTATGCCACAAATTTAATTTCTATGGCTGGTCTACAATCGACTAATCTAGTGGATACTCCTCTTGAGGTTAATGTTAAATATCATCGTGATGATGGTGATCTGTTGCATGATCCCTTATTGTATCGTCAACTTGTGGGTAGCCTTAATTACTTGACTATTACTCGCCCTGACATATCATTTGCTGTTCAACAAGTAAGTCAATTCATGCACTCTTCTCGCCACCTTCACTTGGCAGCAATTCGTCGTATAATTCGTTACTTGAAGGGAAGCTCTCATCGTGGTTTATTCTTTCCTACTGGAGTTCTTCCTAAATTGAGTGCTTATAGTGATGCCGATTGGGCAGGGTGCCCTGATACTCGACGATCTATCACTGGTTGGTGCATGTTTCTTGGCTCTTCATTGATCTCATGGAAAAGTTAGAAACAAGCGAGAGTCTCTAAATCTTCTACTGAATCTGAGTATCGTGCCATGTCTGCTGCTTGTTTTGAAATAATTTGGCTTCGTGGTCTTTTGGCTGAACTTGGATTTCCTCAAATAGAGCCAACTTCACTTTATGCTGACAATACAAGTGTCATCCAAATTGTTGCGAATCCTGTTTTTCACGAACGCACCAAACATATTGAAGTTGATTGTCACTCAATCCGTGACGCTTATGATGACAAAATAATATCACTTCCTCATGTCAGTACTCAGTTGCAGATTGCAGATATTCTTACCAAGGCTGTTCCGCGTCCACGTCATCCGTTTCTTGTTAGCAAATTGATGCTCATTGACAAGCAGCATCAATTTGAGGGGGGATGTGAATAGGAATTAGTTTAAATGTAATTATTTAGTGTAATTACCGATATAGCCCTGTAACCTTTATATATACGAGAAATAATAATGAGAAAAGCATCAAGCCAAGAATTATTGACAGTACCAACACATTGTTATTTACCTGAACCACACTGTTATTTTGTGTTTAATATGACATGGAAGTTTGGCATAATAAGAGTCGTGCCACACCTTCCTCGGGGAGAGCCACTATTGCTTGGAAAAATGTCTTAATCGCCTCGATGTTCTCTGTAGTCGTGTGATGATTATATGATTATTCTATTTTAAGATTCTGACATAATGTCTGGATCATGTCGCTTTTAACATGTGACTGAACCTTTATACCAGGTTGATCTCCAACCTTAGCAAGCTTTTAACATCGGGATGAACTTGAATCGAGAAGATGTTTTCCACAGGATAATCACCAACCAATATGATATTTTAATCATGGGCTGAGCCTTCAAACCGAACCGACAATTTAATAGCTAAATCTCCAAAAACTAAACTTTTAACGAGTTTATCTTCAAATCTAAATAAATAATTTCCAAATGGATCAAATATTCAACCAGGTAAATTGTAAAATTAGGCTACTAAATAAATATATTGTTTTAAAATTTTAAGAACTAAAAACCAGTTTTATAAGACCAAATCAAACAAGCCCTTAGTATCATTAAAATTGGCACTGTATTTTGAATTTTAGCATAATTTTAAGATTGAAATTAAATTGACAAAAAAAAAGGCATGTAAAGGACATTTTTATAATGGAAAAATCAGAGGAAAACTTTACTATATACTAATATTCTTAGCGAAGTAAAATCGTCAATTAGGAAACTTAACACTCATTATAAGAATGAAACCAAGAGATTATGAAACATATATGACTGGCTCTCGAATCTATGTTCCAAGAGTCAAGAGCACAACTTTTGTAAATAAGAGAATGCAGATTAACATCGATATTCACATGTGAAAGACCTATGAAAGAACTTTTTTTTTTATAAGCAAATGATGTATTAATAAAGATGCACAAGGTGCAAAACCCATTACAACCATAACAGAACCATAAAAAGAGAAAGAAAACAGCCCCCACCTAAAACGAAGCAGCAGTCCGGAAACAAAAGAAAAAACAGACCCCTCCTAACCGAAACAACAGCCCGGAAAAGTGTTCCAATCCGACCAAACACAATCGGGTAAACCCCTCTTTCCAAAGACCAACCATTCCCAAGATAACAATTTGATCATCCCGGTACCATCAAAATGATTCAAACTACCCCCCTCAAAAATGATAGAGTTTCTACATAACCAAATTACCCAACAATAAGACAAGCCAAAAAACCACCCTAAGCTAGCCTTAAACTTAATATTACAACATACCTCAAGAAGACAACCTGATTTGAAGTCAAGAAGACAAGCCAAAAAACCTATGAAAGAACATGAGTCAACCTGATTTGAAGTCGCAAGTGTTGAAGCCTGACCAAGATTAGAATATGAGCAAACCTCATATTAGTCTTGAGTAATTGGATAAGAACCACTCTTCTCCATTTTCTGTTGAAAGGATGAAGCATCGTCATCATTTCTAATTGCATATTTGTGTTGGAACTAAGGTTGTTTTTATGTGTAGGACAAGTGTTTAGAAATATTGGAGGCTTGAATAAAAACTTGATAGGTAGGAGAATTCTTTATGGAAGAGAGAACTTTGTATTTTGCTTGATACAAATGTGTAGGATTACATCTCTATTTATAGTACTCTAAGGAGAACTCTAGACTCACTAATTCTAGAGAGTTCTCTATCCTAGAAATTCAAAGAGTATTCTAGAGAATGTTACAATATTAAGAAATATCTAGACTCTCCAAATAATACAAGAATTCTCTAGAAACTTTATCCAAAATTACTTAAGCCCAAAATAACTAAGCCCAAGAATACCACTAATAATTAGGCCCAAATCAAGTTTATATTTCAACATCCCCCCTTAAACTTGATTTGTGACTCCAAGCATACTCCTTAGCTTCACGAAAGTTTCCAACTTGAGTGGCTTGGTGAAAATGTCGGCAGCTTGATCTTGAGACATCACATACTTCAACTTCACCTCTTTTCTCTCAATGCATTCTCTTATGAAGTGGTAACGTGTGTCGATGTGCTTACTTCTTTCGTGGAATACGGGATTCTTTGCTAAAGCAAGTGCTGATTTATTGTCAACACATATTTCCATAGGATCTTTTTGTGGCATCTTTAACTCCTTCAACAAGTTCCTTAGCCAAACTGCATGACAAACACATGATGTGGCAGCGACATACTCGGCTTCACAAGTTGATAATGTGACTATAGGTTGCTTCTTTGACATCCAAGTGAAAGCAGTATCTCCCATAAAGAACACAAAACCAGTAGTGCTCTTTCTATCATCCAAGTCTCCACTCCAATCACTATCACTATAACCAACAATGTCATAATTGTTAGAAGAGTAATAGTGCAAGCCAAAGTTTGTTGTACCTTTGATGTATCGAAGAATTCTCTTTGCCGCCTTGAAGTGAGTTGTTGTTGGAGCTTCCATGTAGCGACTTACGACTCCTACGGCATAGAGAATATCCGGCCTTGTACATGTCAAGTAACGTAAACTTCCAACCAAACTTTTGTAAAGAGTTGGATCCACGATGTCTCCATTTTCATGCTTGCTCAGCTTGCTTCCACATTCCATCGGGGTGCCTACTGGATTGGCGTCATCCATCTTGAATTTCTTAAGTACTTCTTTGGCATAACCTTCTTGGGTGATGAAAATTCCTTTGTCTCCTTGCTTTACTTCGATGCCAAGATAATATGCCATGAGCCCCAAATCTGTCATCTCAAATTCATTTGCCATGTCTTTCTTGAACTCTTCAAACATGCTCGGATTGTTCCCTGTGAAAATCAAGTCATCTACATACAAGCACACAATCAAAATATCTCCACTTTGCGCTTTGATATAAAGTGCATGCTCATATGGACACTTGATGAAGTTCTTGTCTTGAAAGTACTTGTCGATTCGAACATTCCAAGCTCTTGGTGCTTGCTTGAGACCGTACAATGCCTTCTTCAACTTCAAGACTTTTTCTTCTTGCCCTTTTACTTCATAACCCAATGGTTGCTCGATATAAACTTCTTCTTCGAGGAAACCATTCAAGAAGGCCGACTTCACATCCATTTGATAGATCTTCCATTTATTTTGGGCTGCCAAAGAAATGATCAGTCTAATAGTTTCAAGACGAGCAACGGGAGCAAATACCTCATCATAGTCAATTCCTTGTCTTTGACTATATCCTTTCGCCACCAATCTTGCTTTATATCTCTCCACGTCTCCTTTTGCATTCTTCTTCGCCTTGTACACCCATCTTACTCCGATTGCTTTGTGTCCTCGTGGAAGCGTAGTAAGTTCCCACGTATCGTTCTTCGTGATTGACTTGATTTCTTCGTCCATGGCATCTCTCCACTTTATGTTTTCCGCCGCTTCTTGGTAGCTTAGAGGCTCACAATCACCAAAAAGACAAAAGAGGTTAATGTCGTTTAGGTTTTCGGTTACCTCATAAAGCTCTTCAATGCTTCTTAGTCGCGGTGTCCTCTCACTTGAGCTTGTTTCTTCCAACCTTGGTGTCGGTGAGGTCGGTGGTGTAAGATGTTCCTCTATCATTGGTTGTTCAATTTCTTCTTCTTCTTCTTCAAAGTAAGGAAGAAAATCATACCTTTCTTCTTGAACACTCCAATCCCAACAATCTTCTTCATCGAACTCCACGTCGCGACTTATGACGATCTTTCCACTACTTGGATTATAAAGCTTGTATCCTTTGGAACTTGAGTCGTAACCTACGAACACATATTTCTCACTTTTATCATCGAGCTTTGTTCTTCTTTCGTCTGGAACATGGGTATAGGCAATACTTCCAAACACTTTGAGGTGAGATATCCCTGGCTTCCTTCCACTCCATGCTTCTTGTGGTGTCTTCTCATGCACACTTCTTGTTGGGGAGCGATTTGTCAAGTATACCGCACATGCCACTGCTTCGGCCCAAAACTCCTTCGGCATCTTCTTGCTCTTGAGCATGCTTCGCACCATGTTAAGTATGGTTCGGTTCTTTCTCTCTGCTACTCCATTTTGTTGTGGCGATCTTGGCACAGTCAGAGGACGACGTATTCCATGGTCTTCACAATATTTGTTGAACTCATTTGAAGTGAACTCTCCTCCTCGATCAGATCTCATGGCCTTAATGGAAAGACCACTTTCTTTCTCCACAAGGGCTTTGAACTTCTTAAAGTTTTCAAACACTTCTGACTTCTCCTTCAAGAAGTAAACCCATGTTTTTCTGGAATAATCATCAATAAATAGGAGAAAGTACTTACTCTTTCCAAATGAGTTGGGTTTGATTGGTCCACAAACATCTGTGTGTATGAGCTCTAGCGGCTTTGTGGCTCTTGATGTTGATTCCTTTGGAAAGCTTTTTCGGAATTGCTTCCCAATTAGACATCCTTCGCAGAGTTGGTCTGGGTGGTTGATGTTAGGCAAGCCTCTCACCATCTCCTTCTTTGCCAAACGTTCTAGGCCATCGAAGTTGAGATGCCCAAATCGTAGATGCCATAGCCACGAGGAATCGGTATAGCACGCCTTGAGACACTTTGCCACATCATTTTGAATGTTCAAGAGGAACATTCTATTCTTTGACATAGGCACCTTAGCAATCAAGTTATGTCTACAATCTCTTAAGAAAAGACTATGTTCTTTCAAGTGGATGTCATAGCCTTTCTCTAATAATTGTCCCAAGCTCAAAATATTATTCTTCATGTTAGGGACATAGTAGACATTGGATATGAACTGATGACTACCATTCTTCAAGCGTATGAGAATTTTACCTTTTCCTTTGACCGGTATCTTCGAGTTATCTCCAAATGAGACATCGCCAGTTGCCGCTTCATTGATCTCTACAAACATGCTTCGATCGCCGCACATGTGATTGCTTGCACCAGTGTCGAGGTACCACTTGTTTCTTTTCTCTTCAACTTGGTTTTGACATGCGAGTAACAAAGTTTCTTCTTCTCCACCTTTTTCTTCTACGAAGTTAGCTTTCTCTTCAACCTTCTTCGAGAATCTACACTCGGATGCATAATGACCAATCTTGTTGCAGTTGAAGCACTTGATTTGTGATTTTTCGTACCTCGACCATGAATTTCCTCTTCCACGACCTCTTGTCGCTTGTGGATTCCAACTTCTTTCTCCATTGTTGAAGTTGTTAGAGTAGTTGTAATAACCTCCTCTTCCTTCTCCTCCACGTCCGCGTCCACGTCCACGATCTTGGCCACGTCCTCGTCCTCTTTGGCTCTTGTAGTTTACATAGTTTGCTTCCTTTATGTTGAGTTGTAGTAGTTGCTCTATAGCCTCCTTTTGTTTAGTTTTTCTCTTTTGTTTTTCTTCATATGCTTGTAAGGAACCCATGAGTTGCTCAATGGTCATGGTCTTTAAATCCTTATTTTCTTCAATGTTGGTAACAATGAAGTCAAAACTTGGATTTAAAGTGCGAAGTATTTTCTCCATGACTTTCACATCATCAACATCTTCACCATTTCTTTTAAGTTGATTGACTACGGCCAATACTCGAGAAAAATAATCAAAAATTGACTCGGACTCCTCCATAAACAAACGTTCAAAATCACCTCTAAGAGTTTGAAGACGAATCTTTTTTACCTGCTCAACTCCTTTGTTGCAAGTTTGAAGCTTGTCCCATGCTTCTTTGGCCGTCGTTGCGTTGGATATCTTCTCAAAAGTATCTTCATCCACCGATTGATAAATGAGAAAGAGAGCTTTCTTGTCTCTCTTTCTTGACTCCTTCAATGTATCTTTCGCACTTTGGCTTAACGAGGCTTCGTCTTGCTCCTTGAAGCCTTTCTCAACGACATCCCACACATCTTGAGATCCTAGTAGCGCCTTCATCTTGATACTCCAATTATCATAGTTGTTCTTTGTGAGCATCGGAATTTGAAAAGGGAAACCTCCATTCGCCATCTTTTGAGGACCTTGAAGCTCTGATACCACTTTGTTGGAACTAAGGTTGTTTTTATGTGTAGGACAAGTGTTTAGAAATATTGGAGGCTTGAATAAAAACTTGATAGGTAGGAGAATTCTTTATGGAAGAGAGAACTTTGTATTTTGCTTGATACAAATGTGTAGGATTACATCTCTATTTATAGTACTCTAAGGAGAACTCTAGACTCACTAATTCTAGAGAGTTCTCTATCCTAGAAATTCAAAGAGTATTCTAGAGAATATTACAATATTAAGAAATATCTAGACTCTCCAAATAATACAAGAATTCTCTAGAAACTTTATCCAAAATTACTTAAGCCCAAAATAACTAAGCCCAAGAATACCACTAATAATTAGGCCCAAATCAAGTTTATATTTCAACAATTTGGCCATTGATCCTTTACATAAATGAGGGGGAAATCAATTTTTCTTTTAGCAGACTTGGTCAGTCATAACACAATGAATGCAAACCTTTGACTTTTATATGTTATGCTGGAAAGTGATATTGCTTGGCTTTGAATTGGATTTCTTGAATCCAACGATATTGTTTAAAGCTTGTGATTTCATTAGAAGAAGAAACGTTTTCTTGGCTTTCATGTTGAAGAACCTTTGAGAAAGTCTTGTTCATAGTTGGCAAAGATCCATGAGAAAAATCCGAGATTTGACCACAACAAAATTCTCATTCAAAACGGTTGGAAATCTGATAGCATAAATTAAAGTGTGAATGTTCTTTAATTGCCTCATATATATTCACATGAGCAACAAACTTGACAGGTACAATTAGGAATTGGCACCCAGATCTCTAATTCTTCCCAAAAAAACTGTCAAATTAGAGTAAGATTTAGTAATATACTTAGTATCCTGTTTAAGAATGTGAATTTCTTGTTGTATTTCGGAAATGCGGAATAAGATCACCTAGAGAAAATCAGTCTTTCCAATCGTTCCAAACATGAATTGCATTCTCAATAAATCCAATGGATTGTGTACTTAATTTTGAAACCGAATTAACAATCCAAGAATGAATCAACATGTTGCATATGTTCCAAGGAGCAATCAAGATGATCAAAAGAATCAATTAGAACTAATATAGGTCCATCAACAAATTCAAGTTTCATATTTTCACCAAGAGCACGACGCATTGATGGGGACCATGAATGATAATTTTAGTACAAGCTTTGAAGCTAACTCAACAAACTTGTAACTAACAACTTTTCTAAAATAACAAATTCTCAACTAACTTTTGAACTCAACTTAATTACTATAAATGGAAAGTTGCTATGAGTCAAAATTGACCTTAATCAATTCATCACTTGAATACTTTCATGTCTTTCATTCTTTCAACAGATAGCAAAAGGAGGCAAATGGTATAAATTAATTTGGATCACCGTTAGCAGATTGGTTACTGATTCCCTGAAGCACACTATCATGTTCTATTACAAATCTCTCCATGGCTTGTGCTGGCAAACAAAGTGGTACAACGAAACCTTTCTCTCCTTTAGCATTTGTAAAAGGTATATAAAAGCTAGCAGAACCAGGAAGAGGAGAATCGATAGCTGGTCCTCCATAAACAGCTTTCCCCCAACCAAAATCAACATCTCCAAATCCAACACGCGTAACATCAGATACTATAAACATAAATTCATTCATGGTAAACGGAGGTCGGCCCTTGATAACAATTAAATCTGCCAATGAATGCATATACTCTTTGGTGACTTTAGCTTTTGCATTCTTAATTAAATTCAGTACATACATATATCCCAACCTATTTTCAACAATTTTGCCCGCTGTTGTATCAATAGCCGGATTTGCAACAACATTACCATAGTAACCCTTTGGTAATCGTAGGTTTACATAACGTCCATTGACTACGATATTCAAACGAACGCGTTCGTTTGAATCTAGTTGTAACGCTATTGTACGACAACGCCAAAGGAAAGCGGTGATGATTTCAAATTTGGAGTATTGTTGTTGTTGGTTGGTTGGAAGGAGAGAGCGAACTATGGCTACCTCGTTGGGACCAAAGAAGAAAGTTCGTTGGACCATGGTGTCTAAGGATATAACATTTCCTTTGTTATCAGGTGCTTGTTCGAGTTCGGGATGATAACATGTCACTCTTGGTGGGTTCCTTGCGCATAAAAGTTCTCTACACCATACTGGTGAGATTGAAGGTTCTATCATTCCACGAGATATTTCTGCTAAGGCATTCATGAATTGAATTATACCTGATGCATCACTCATTGTATGGTTTACACGAATAGCAAATATGAAACCACCGCACTTGAGGCGTGTTACCTACAAGTGGTTACATTACATATAATATGTCAGATAGTGATGGTGAAAAGAAAAATAATAATAATGATATAGTGTATAAAATCTATACCTGAATAAGGATCAATGTAGCGTTAAGAACGTTGGAAGAACCGGGAACATCATAAAGAAGCTCATCCAAGCAAGGAAATGGAGGAAGAAGAGTATCACCGAAATCTTTAAGAGTAACATCAGCATCAGCTTCAATAAACAAAACACCTTCTCCAGTACAATCAACCATAAGTTTTCGATCAGCTCCTTCTCTCAATCTACCTGCAAATGGATAATAAAACACAAGCGTTTTCGCAAGTGCTTTTTTAATTATATCTACAGGGTCTTTTCCTTTCATACTTGGATCATAGTTATAAAACTGTATCACTGGAATGTGAAAACGTAACACATCTTGGTCATCAATGTCGGATAGTAATTTTACTTCATGAGGTGTTGGTTTCGATGGAGTAACTAATTCTGGAGCATGCTTCTTGACTGGGAATAAGAGAGATTGGGCGATAATTGAAAATGACTTTTGATGGTATTGTTTATGTAAGTGCTGAAAGTGGAGACGGTGTATATTCGATGGAGTGAATAACAAAGATTTGGCCATGATTGAAAATGGTTTTTGATGGTGTGGTTTATGCAAGTATTGAAAGTGGAGACTGTGTATATTTGATGGAGTGACAAATTTAGAGGCACTCATTGTGAATAACAAAGATTGGGCCATAATTCAGATGGTATATACAAAAGTGGAGATGATGTATATGTAAGATAATGCATAGGTAATGTGTTAGGAAGCTAATATAGAACCCTAAGGAAAAGCTGTAAAATAAAAGAGATAATAAAAACTAATTAAGAAATGAATTCAAAAGGCTTTAGGGAGGTGTAGTCATATCAATGCAGTATATAGGATGGTTGCACATTTAAATGCAAGAATTATGATGGAAGTAGGTAATTAATATAAAAGCTATGTTGGTTGGCCAAAAGATGTCCACCTGCTTGTAACTCTTTTTTAATATTCAAACTTGTTACTAAAAGAAATATATTATAATATTTTTTAATGCAATTGTTATTTATAATTTTTTATATCATTTTTCTTTTATTAATATGGAAGATATCATCTCAATTCATTCCTATTAAAAATATTTAAATTTCATCATTTTCTATTAATGTGTATTAAACAGAATAATTGATAGTTTTTGAAGTGCACAATCTAAATTCTTTTGAGTTCATTGTAATAATAATTTCAAAGCTACTAACATTCATATTTCAATGAACTTAAAAAAAAATTGCTTATAATTATGGCCAAAAGGGAGTATATCAGAATGATATTTTAGTACCAATCATATTATATAATTATACATATTAATTATACTATAAATATTTTTTATGTAATGAGAAATGTGACACAAATAGATTCAATTTTTTTTCTTGTTAAAAAGAAAGATCAATTGATAAAAACATTAATTTTAAAAAACTGATTTGATAAAGTAAAAAATTAATCAAACACACCATAAAATAATATCTAAAAGAAATGATAAAATGTCATGTTAAGAAATATGGTTTAAGCCTAACTCAATTCTACAAAAACGGTTAGTAGGTGCGTTATCATCTCTTCCTCTTTTGTCCAAATGTTTTGCATTCAAGGTTTCAAGAACTTCCTGTTTATTTTCCTTCAAAACTTTTCTTACAACATGTTGCCATATGTTCTTGATTTGACCTTCACTCAAAGGCTTAATCCAATATCCACAAGCACCTTTTTCAATTGCCTTCATCATTAGACTTGGACTTGTTAATTGGTCATCACACACCATCATCATTTTATTATTTGGTTTCTCAAAAACTCTATTGCATTCTTCTACACCTATAATACATATAACAAATTGTTTAATAATCTGAGTAAAAAAATCATTCAATGTTAACTTATATTTTAAATGTAAGAAGAGAAGTGATAGACATCTAAGAGATAACTTTTAAGAAAAATAGGGAAGCCTACAGTGGCGAAGCCAGGAATTTTATACAGCCTAGGCAAAAACTTTACACCATTGATTATTCACCTGTTTTAATTTTCACACCTTATTTTTACTAATTTTGCCCCTGATTTTGTCTAAAAATTGACTATTAAATTGTGGGGAGTACATAGAAAATAGGGGTTGAGCCCGGGCGCTTGCCCGGGCTAGCTGGGCCTTGGCTCCTCCCCTGGCAGCCTATTAATAATAGTTAGATAGCTATTGATAGACACTTAAGAGATAATTTTTGATAGACAGCTAAGAGATACTTTTAAGAAAAATAGGGCAGCCTGAGAATAATAGTTAGATAGCTATAGTGACTATAATTACTTTTAATTTTGATTTTGAAAATTGTGCAGAGAAGAAGTTAGATAGCTATAATTAGAACCTCCTTTAAAATAATGTTTAAAATTAATATTTCCTCAATACAAATTAAATTTTAGGTATTTTCGTAGGCAAAGAAATAGATTAATATTTTAATTTTTTATTTAAAAATTTGTTCAAAATTAAAAAATAATTATTTCAATTATATCAAATAAGAAAGTGAAGATACTTGTCATTTAAAACAATAGTATATATTGGTTAAATATAAAAAATACAAAATAGAGCACTAAATTTATAAGTAATCCAATCTTCCATAGCATCTAATTTAAATAATCTAATCTGCAAACATTTAAAATTCATTTGTCTTCAACACCTCAAGAGCACCTGTAGCAATTAGATGAAAAAACTTAATAGCACCGTAGAAAATAGAGTTTATAAAGATTTCAATAGTAATTATAAAAATTAATATTATTTAAACAACATTAATGATATTAATCTCCACTTTCTATACACTCATTGATTATGTATAATCATTTTCTTTGTTAGATCAAAAATTTCTTATATGTATTTCTTTCAGTATTTACCTGGTTGATCAAAATATAAAAATAAAATTTCAAAATCAAAACTCTAATTCCCCATTCTCACAAGTTAAGACCTTTCATCTCAGAATCTTGTAATCTTCTGCAACAAGCGAACTCAGATCTGAGAGGAAAACTACAAATCAAACAAAAATCCATATTTGAATTTAGAAGAAGTAGAAAAACTCAGTAACAACAAAAAACCCAGATTTGGGAGGAAAAAGAAAAAAAAGTAAAAATGACAAACCCTTTAATATGGTAGAAGAAGAAGAAGCTCACCTTATGCTCAAATAACTCAATTTTTTGTTATTTCAGAACCTATCTCAAATGAAAATAATAAAAATGATGTTAGTGATGCTGAATAAATAAAATAATGAAGCATTTGAAAACAAAAAACCACAAAAGTTTGTATCTTTTACCTTTTCCAGATCTGAATCGTTGAAGCTATTTGTTGCATTTATGACAATAACATAAAAAACAAAAGATGAGACATAAGTGGCAGAGGCGGTGGTGATAGGGGGAGAAGGAGAAGGAAATTAGTAAAAGAAATTTGAGAAGAAATATCAGAAATCACGTAAGAGAGAAAATGAAATGGAAGAGAGAGGAAAATGAAATTGATTAACGTGAAAGAGGGATATAAAAAGTGAAAAGGGAAATGAGAAGTCAAGAGGATGTCCACGTGGAGTCCAAATGAAGAGTATTTCAAAAAAGATTAATACTGGTATTTCAAGAACATCTATCTTTCTTATATGATAAATAGGTGATAGAATGACTAGTGAGAGTACGTGTCTCTCAATGGTGATTTAGAAAAGAGCTGTTAGAGATCCAACGCTCCAAAGTCATTCAACCCCCACTAATTTGTGAGTGGGAGTCAAGACAGACTTTCTTGTGAGCCCCACACGTACAAAAAATTGGTTGTTGTTAATTTGAATTCACGTGATCACCAAAAAGAAGAGTGGGGAGCATTTTTTTCTTCTCTCTCTTTTCCCCTTTCTTTCTTATCTTTTCTGTTTTCTTCTTCCTTTCTCTTTTTCTCTCCCAAAATCTTATCAGTTTCTTGTTTTTTTTCAATAAAACAAAATAAAATATTAAAATCATAAAAGTAATCCGAAAATGGTGGTGGTTCGGCTGGTGGTCGTTGCGAACATGGTAGTTTTTCTGGTGACCATTGCAAATTCGGTTGCTTTTTTGGTGGTTGCAAAAATGGGTTTGTGAACCGCACATATTGTTGTTTCAGTATTTCTGGTATTAATATCAGAGAAGACGACACTAGAAGTGATGTCGGCAACAATTCGGGTGGTTTTGGTTGTGGATCTGGTGGTTCTAGTAACATATTTGGTGGTAAATCTGACACCAAAAACTTCTTCAAAATTATCACCTTAAGTGACGCTGGATATTCTGAATATGGTAAAGAATTCTGAAGCCTTGCACTAACTATCAGAGGTTTAATAACAAAATCTTGATGAAAATAAGTTTCGTCAATGGATGACGAATTTTCATTCATTTCCTCTTCCTCATTCTCAATGGATGACGAAGTTTCCACTTTGCTCTGTCAAGCATGACGAATTTTCATTCATTTCCTCTTCCTCATTCTCCTTGACAGAATCATTGGTTGAATAAAAGCACTCTGTTGTTCATATGGTGGTTCCTTTTCTTCATCATCCAGCGGTGAAATGGGTCTCCACTCCGGCTTGAAAAGCCATAATAGTGTTGTTGTAAATGTATCCCAACTATATCTGCAATGAACACGAGACCATCATATCCATCATTTGAAAGCGGAAACTCTCAATGCTCCGATAGCTTTCAAAACCTTCAATGACTCAGGTGTTTCATACTCCTTGAAAATTGTCTCAATACAAAGAATCCACCAATAGGCATCTTATTCCCCATCAAACAATAATATTGTCATGAATTTAAGCGGAAGTAGGAACGAAAATGAAAGCACCAATGTTAGGAAGCTAATAAAGAACCCTAACAAACTAAACAAAAGCTATAAAATAAAAGAGCAGTAAAAGCTAACTAAGAAAATTAAACTTCATTTCTTTTCATTAATTTCAAATGTCTCTATGAGACTACATTACATGATACTCTTAATGGATAATAACCCTAAAAGCCCAAACACTACTAAAAACCTAATAACCATCTGCGTCATTTGGGGTAGTTTCCTCCGCAGGAATGAAGATAACCTTTTCCTTACACCCGATGTATTTTGAATTAGCATATAACCAATCCATTCCCAATATTACATCGATCTTCTTAAGTGGTAGGCAGATGAGATCAATCAAGAAATTTGGGTTGTTAAAGGAAACAGAACAGTCTCTGCAGACTTTTTGAGCTTCTACGGTATCAACATTAGCTGAGGAAATAGTCATGAGATTAGGGAGGAAGATAGTTTTAAGCCCAAGTCATCGTACACACTGGTTAGAAATAAAGGAATGCGTTGCTCCACAGTCAACTAACACAAACAAAGGTTGGTTATTAACATAACACGTACAAGCAACGAGGTTGGTATTCCCCTTGGTTTTGTGAGCATCCAAGGTGTGAACCCGACCCTTAGTCTTCTCAGGAGAATTTCGAACCGGGAAATCCCTTATCATGTGAGCGGGTTCATTACACTTGTCACACCTCATCGAAAGTGTCTTGCAATTCATATAATGTCTTCCCCTACACTTGCCACACCGAGAAGGTTGGGTTAACTGATAACCATAGGGTAGCTTCCTCTTGGATGGGGAAATTTTGGGTTTCAGGTATTGACCCGATTTCCCTTTCTCCTTGTATCTTGACATGTTTTGCTCTCTTTCATCACGAACCCTCTTCAAACTATTCTCAGCAACATAACACTGCCACAAACATTCAGCATAGGTAATAAAATCCTTCTGGGATACTGTCATACCCCAATATTTGCCCTCATACATTTGTAAATGTCATTTTATTTCGAATAAGTGACGTATCACAATTGGTAAGAATTTGAAGTTAAAAGGTACATGAGCGAGAGGTCCCGGGCTCGAATCTCACTTCTAGCATTTCTCCCTTTTTATTTGTTTTCTAACTTTAATTCTAACTTTATTTCCATTATTCAAAAATCATAAAAATTGAATTTTTTTTATTATTTTAATTTAATTTTCGCACTTATTAAATAGGTATTTTTTAAAATAGTCAATTTTCACTTTTATGCATTTTTTAGTCAAAAAATCACCAAAAATCATAAAATATTCAAAAAAATCCAAAAAAGGAAGTTTTTTTGTCTTATTTGTTCTATTAATAGCCCTTTTCATATCTTAGGGAGCAAGTCAATCTCATTAAATTATTTTGATTTAATTTCTTGCTAGAATTAAAACAGATTAATTTTTTGGCCTTGATTTGATTCATCGATTTTAATTTTCCTTTTTTACTTAACCTATTTTTGTGTATAAATAGTCACTCTTTTCACACATCTATCACACAACAGTTCTAACCCTTATTCCCACTCTCTCTCTCTTCTCACAAACACAAAAAATATTTTCTTCTCCTTCTTTCTAAGATCAAACTTCACTTTCTCTCATGAATATCATAACAACTTCATAGCTTGTTGAAGAACATCAAGAACACTTTCAAAATGAAACTCAAGAACTTATATCTTCCTCTCACCGTAGAACCGAGTGGTTCAAAGCGCATCTTTCCTCCACAAACCGCCATCGAAGCCCTCAGGTGGTGTTGTTTATCTTATTTTTTTTTATTTTTTTGCTAGCTTTTTATTGGTTCAATTGATGGCCATGATTATTGTTTTGAAAGTGTTGTTTTTCTTTTGATTTGATTTTATTTGTGTGAATGGAGAAGAGAGGATACATATGGGGAAGTAGATGAAATCACATGGAAAATAATCTACCAAAGACGTAGAAGAGGAAAACAAAAGAGAAGTGGAACTCAGTCAGAACCACCGAATCAACCGGATCCGCAATACTCCTTCACGCCTTAACCGTCGGCGATCCATCCACTAACACCAAAAGCACGCTGGCACAGCTGGTGGCATACAAGCGCCAATCACCTTCCCAACTCGGGTTCGACCCCCAGGTTTACCCTTTCTTTTTGTCAATTTTTCCTTCTTTCTTCTTTCTCTACAATTTTCTTTATTTAATCACATAATCAACCCATAACTAATTAGGACTAGGATTAGGGTTTAGACTATTAATGATTTTTTCTTTCACCTTTTTGTTTAATTAATTTAATTTTAGTAATTAGGTTGTTTAATTCATTTAATTTCCATAAAATCATAAAATCACAAAAATATTTAATTTCAATAGTTAATTTGATTTAATTGTCTTAACATTTATTTTAATTGACTATAATTAGGATTAGATTAGATTTTTTTAATTAAGACTAAATTTCAATTTAAAATTCAATTAGATAAGATTTAATAATTAGATAATTTCTTCAATAATTGATTAGATTTAGGATATTTATAATTTAATTTAGGATTCAATTAACATTAATTTAAAATATTTTTTTAAACATCAAATCTTTTTCCTCCTCTTCTTCAAATATTTTCCCGATTTCTCAATTCGTCCGCTATTTACTTTCTCGCATAATTTTTTATAATTTATTTAACTGCTCCTAGTTTGTAATAGTTTTAGGATTTATTTTTCCGCACATCCCCCGTTTTGGTATTGTAATCCTCCTCCCCGAAGCCTTGTAATAGCGTAGGATTTAATTTCCGCACTTTAAATTTCTGTATGATATTAACTGCGTGGTTAGTAAATAGGGAGTGGCAAGATAAAAATTGAACATAGCTCACCTTATATACAAGATAAAATATTCGAACTGAATCACATGATTGTTGCACTCACACACCTTTAAGGTAATCCCTCTTATGCTGTCTTTCAATTATAATAGTCAAGTCCCTTCGAGCGTAGGGATACCTTAGCAAATGCTGCCTTCGATTCTAAATCATCATAGTCCCTTCGATGTTGCCTACGATAAAATGATCTCGTCCCTCGATGTTGCCTCGATAAATGATGATAGTCCCTTCGAATGCTAAGGTGTCCTTACATGTTGCCTAAATGACTATTATATCCTTCTCTAAAGACTTCCTACCCTTCTATGGTATGGATAGCCTTAAGGCGAACGAAGACCCTCGATGACCCGAACATCCAATGAAAGGACTACCTACCCTTCTTATGGTATGGATAGACCTTTCAAATGAAAGTCTTAAAGAACAAGAAAGATCAACTTAGGGTAGGTGCTTTAAATTGCTTACTCATTATTCAAATTTCAAAATATTTTCCCACTTCTTTTCAAAGAATCTTTTCAAAAAGGCTACGCTTATTTACAAGCTAAAGTCCTTATTAAAACCTTTTTTCCAAGTCACACACTACACTTCAAGCATTTCAAAAAAATCAAACAAACAAGTGAACTAAGCAATTAAGAGCCCATGGATAACCATGGATAAAAGGGTGCTTATACCTTCCCTTTGTATAACCTACCCCCCGAACTCAATCTCTTTCAAAGGTCTTTCCTGTTATTTTTGCCTTTCCAATTGGATAAAATAAAAGTCGGTGGCGACTCTTGCTATCCGTAACATTAAAAAAAGTCAGTTCTCCCACCATATTACAGAACTGTCGACTCTGTTGGGGATGCTTTTGAATAAAATAGGGGTTACCTTAAAGTTTAGGATCACTTAAATGTTTTCAATTGTTTGTTTTGATTGCTTTATTTTAAAGGTTGCTTGGGAATTAAATGAAGGACGAATCCTATACCCGGATTCAAGTACACTTAAGATAGGAGTGGCATAGTCATGGCGACCTCTTTCACATATGTGGGAGATGAGTCAATATGAAGTTCACACTTAAGTTAGGACTCCATAGATATATACACACCTTGCTCAAATGAGGGAGGTCTATGTATGTACCTTTGGGTGCGCCGGAGCTTAAGGACCTTTAGTTACCCTTTAACTCATCTTGGCCTTTAGGACGTAGTGGGGGGCTACTCTTGACAAATGTTGAGGGCCTAGTCGCTACCCGATACTACAACTCAGATAGGTTCTTTCTTAAAGTATCATTGCATGATGCGAATGCATCATGTCCAAGGGTGCTTTAGAGGGGCTGACAATTCTGAGTAACCCGGTAGAACCTGTTGCTGATTTTATCTCATCCTTAGAAGTACCTATTAGGGAAGGGTAGTCACCTGGTCATACTTCATGCAAGCCTTTAAACTTAAGGACTCTTGTGTGACTTGTTTGTTATCTAACCCTTTGATTTCCCTGCAGGTTTTTCTTGTAGGACATACTTGTCCTTGTCACCTTGTGCTTTGCCTAAATGCATTGCATTCGCATAACATCATGACATCATGACATCATAACATAGCATGTTAACTAAACCTTTCAAGGATATTAGGAATTTAGGGCGCACAATTTCAGGTACTCTTATCAAGGACTGAATTCCTAATCAAGGGGCAAGAGGATTTATTTTCCTCTGGCCACATACCTTCCAATTCAGAGACTCAGTACCTATCAAGGGGCAAGAGGATTTATTTTCCTCTAGCCATGTACCTTCAAATTCGGAAATATCCCGAATCAGAGGCTATGACCCACTAGATATGGTGAGCTTGATTCCCATAGAAGAGCACCCAAAAATCAGAGTTCTTCGAACAAAGATGCGACCAAATTATTTCCAATGTTGCTAACTAAATTTCCTATAGATCCTTGAAAACATTGCATTTGCATTCATAACATTGCATAATAGGTTCCCGCCATAGGTCTCTCATCTTCTCTCGCTGTCTATTTCAGCACAAATGGATCTCGAGCAATCTGTTAGAAATCTCCAGGCCCAGAACAACCAATTCCAAGAGATGATCCTTAACTTGGCCAAGGGGAAAGAAGAATTAAAGGCACTTCTAATCAAGAAGGAGAAGGATCAGCATAGGCAGCAAGATGGTCAAGGTAAATGAAAATCCAAACCTAAGCGATCATTCACTTCGTTGCACATGCCGCTGTCTCAAGTTCTGCAAAAACTGCTTAATCAGAACTTAATAACCCTATTTCCTCCATATTCAGTTCCTCCCAGTCCGGCTCCTGGGCACAAGTCTAATGCAAGATGTGCTTATCACTCGGACGGTCATGGTCATGATACCGAAGATTGTGGACCATTGAAGCATAGGATTCAAGACTTAATTGACGACAAGATCATTGACTTCAACTCACCTGAGATGCCTCATATGGCTGATGCTATGTACAACCAGAAAGGTTGTAATGAGCGCAACCTACCTGATGGGGCAGTTCCACAACAACAAAGTAAGCCATGTGCACCTAGGCGTCAGTTCACAAAGATCAATATGTCGCTGGCTCAAGCATTGCAACATTTGTTGAAGGCAGGAATGATTACTGTGAGGGATCCTATTCAACACATCAACACTTCCTCCGCTAAGCACAATCCAAATGTGCGATGCGCCTACCATTCCAATAGTTCTGGGCACGACACCAATAGATGCTGGGAACTAAAGATTAAGATCCAAGACATTATCGATCCTGGTGAAATTGAGTTAAATCCTCCTAAGACCCCTATGATGATCACTGCTCCCATGCCTAATCATGACAAGGATGATTAATGTCTAGAAGGACGGACTATTGGCTCATTAGCTTTACTTTCATTTGCAATTTCTATCCTGTTTGTTTAAACATTCGACTTATGATAGACATTATCTATTTTAATAATCATCATCAGTGCATTGCATATGTTTGTCTTGAATAAATTATTTCGCTGTCACTCATTTTAACTGTGTCTTTACTTTGTCTTTGTTTTGTGATATTTAACTCCTGCAAAGCCGTATGCCTTTTGAGGGAGGATGACGAAAATGATACTGCAACCTCATACAATATGCTTTTGAACAGACTGTGTTGACGATGTACAGACATTGTTTCAATTCCTAAACAGTGGAGATATAAGGATGTTAATCCCTAGTCAACCCCTTTTGAGCCTAAGGTGTAGAAGTTTTTCTTTCGCGTACGAGCTAAAACCTTTAATCATAACCTGAAGGGTAGATTCTCAGTTGTCTCAATCATGCCAGTTGTTATTCGACACAATCAATGATGGATTCCTGTAACCTTAAGTCAGGCAGTCAACATCTATCAAAAAGAAAAATTGTCAAGTCTAAACTCATGAAGGGGAATTATCAAAAATCAAAACATCCCGCTGACTGTAATCTCAAAATAAACAGTTCAGACAAAAGTTAGGGATAACAAAATCAAGGTCAAAAAGAGGTTGCTAAAAATCCTCGACAAAAGAAGATATTACAAAAAGAAAATATTACAAAAAAGGATGACCGCCTGTCCAAATAAACTTCCAGTACTTTAACCATTATCAAATGTCGATGTTACAGCCTCAAGACCTGCTAGAACTTAAATGGAAAGTTAACTGAGCATAGGATCGAAGAACATCACGAAGATTGGGATGGGTACAAATAAACTTTGAGCCACTATCCTTTGTTTCTTAAACCGTGAATCAAGCCACGTTACAACCCTTGAAAGTCCTAACTGAGGCATGGTTAGTTCGAAAGCATACTGTCACCAAAAAGGTATCCTAACTCCTTAAGGTTTACCACAAATGCTGAGTTGATATTTCGTTTTTACAAACATCACGTTTTTATAAACATCACACTTTTACATCTCCTGTTTTAATGTTTTTCAAAAAATAAGACAGACATATGCATTGCATCTCATGAATTTATTATTAAACATATTTTGCTATATAATTTCAAATGTTAGCATCAGGAAGAATTTGCACAGGGTACAACTAATGACCAAAAGTTATCTCGACAGACGAAATCATTTCAGAAGCAACGTCTCCTACCTATACAAGGGGCATGACACAATTTATCCAGTCGATCTAGGGCAATCTGGTCAAGATTCCAAGACTCTATCAAGAATGCCAAACAATCAGGGGCATGCATCTAAGTGGGTATGAAGCTACTTCCTAATCGACATGGGGCATTGTCCTAAGTCTATGATTACTGGGGGCATGTCATCCATAATACACATCTCACAAAGTCCTCGCGAAGCGAACCTCTTTCAAAGTCCCTACTAGCTAGGGCAAAGCTATGCAAGGCCAATTTGACACTTCGATCAATACTCATCAGTGTGTTCCAATCAATACAAGTCCAGGAATGACAGTCACTATAACCACTGGGGGCAACATTCAAGGCATCCATGTCTTCCCACAAAGCCGGTTTCACAGGATCACATCCCCACAGAATAATCCTTGAGAAGATATCTTCAAATGTTCTCGTCCCAACAGAGATTTAGTTCCTCAACGGAGTTTACATCTTCGACACTGCCGGTTCCCCGACACTAATCCCTCCTCCAACAGGGTCTATTCATCTCTCTTATCCCCAGTCAAGGTGCATCAAGGATCAACCATTCAAATGGCTCTCATCCCCAAGCAGAAATCACAAATCCCCAGCTGAGCATCTTCAAAACAAGATCAGACATCAAAATCACAATGAGATAGAGATTTATTTTCTCAATCAAGAAAAAATCACTAATATACTCCAGATAGCATAAATTATGTTCATGCATCATATATCATAAACATATTCATACATTGCATACAGTACCTCATAATAAATTCATACATAACATGCAAGTTTATCATTTATTTTGAGAGACTCATCACATAATACATGCATCATGACATTGCATAAAAACTAACTTTGCCTTTCAGGTCGGCCAACCGGTCAGACAAATACCATCAACAAATCAATCTCTATCAGATATATACTCTAGAAAGCATATCCCTCCAGACATTTTGAAGACACCTTATCAGATATACATTCCAGAAGCTCGAACCTCGGACATTCTGAAAATTCCAATCAGATGCACATTCTGGAAGCTTGGCCCTCAGACTTCTGAAACATTCTTATCAGATATACATTCCGAAAGCTCGAACCCCGAACATTCTGAAAAATTCCTATCAGGTGCATATTTTGAAGGCATGACCCTCTAGACTTTCGACAAATATCTCTTTCAGACGGCATCCGCAAGCCCGTTTCCGAGAAAGTCTTATCAAACTCACTGAATGTCATCTTTAAGACCATTCATACACGACCATCTTTCCAAGATCTAATTCAGTTACTACGAACGATGCTGACACGATCAAAGAAAGAGACAGACTTAATCATGACACTCAATTCAGAAAAGACCATGACAATGGAGTCACGACAATGGAGTCATGACAATGAAGTCAGGACAATGGAGTCACGACAATGGAGTCACGACAGTGAAGTCACGACAATGGATTCACGACAATAAAGTCACGACAATGGAGTCACGGAAATGGAGTCACGACAATGGAGTCACGACAATGGAGTCACATATCTAATCCCGGTATTCAGTTCAGAAACGATCATGACAATGGAATCACGACGATGGAGTCACGACAATTGAGTCACGACAATGGATTTACGACAATGGAGTCATTACAATAGAGTCACGACAATCAATTCACTTATATGTTCCAGACGCTCAGGGCAATCGAGCCAACAACTTAATTCTGACACCACAGATACAGTCTAATGTACGACTTGTTCTTACTCATATAATCAAATCTAGATGGCATCTACAAGCCCATCTCCAGCATAAGCGCCTGCATCGGCAAGTGCAAAGTTTTGGGTATTCTAGTGTTCAATCCACTTCTACCTTCAGATTCCGACAGGCACACCAGCCAATCTACATCCTCAGGTATAAGAAGATTAAACAGCGGCAGCTGTCATACCCCAAAATTTGCCCTCATACATTTGTAAACGTCATTTTATTTCGAATAAGTGACGTAGCACAGTTGGTAAGAATTTGAGGTTAAAAGGTACATGAGCGAGAGGTCCCGGGCTCGAATCTCACTTCTAACATTTCTCCCTTTTTATTTGTTTTCTAACTTTAATTCTAACTTTATTTCCATTATTCAAAAATCATAAAAATTGCATTTTTTTATTATTTTAATTTAATTTTCGCACTTATTAAATAGCTATTTTTTAAAATAGTCAATTTTCACTTTTATGCATTTTTTAGTTAAAAAATCATAAAATATTCAAAAAATCCAAAAAAGGAAGTTTTTTAATCTTATTTGTTCTATTAATAGCCCTTTTCATATCTTAGGGTGTGTTTGGCAATGAGAAGAAAGTGAAAAGAGAGAAATAGATGAGAAAGAGTATGAAAAGAGAGAAATAGATGAGAAATATAGTAGATTTAAGGCTTAAATGCACTTTTTGTCCCTGAAAGTTAGCGAGTTTTTGATTTTCGTCCTTGTAAGTTATTTTTTTTGGTTTGAGTCCCTATATCTTACTTTTTGCTTGAGGTTTAGTCCCTAAAGTCAAAATCCGCAGGAAAATGTGCAGGTTACCTGCGGATTTTCCTGTGAAATTTCCTGCGGATTTTGATTTTAGGGACTAAAACGAACGCGAAAGTGAAATATAGGGACTCAAAAAAAAAAACTTACAGGGACGAAAATCAAAAACTCGCTAACTTACAGTGACGAAAAGTGCATTTAAGCCTAGATTTAACATATTGTTTGGAATAAGAGAAAGATGAAAGAAATAGAAGAGAAAGAAGTGTGTTTAATTTTTAAAAAGACTAAAATATCCTTATATTAAAACATGCAATTATATTATCATAATAATTTAATTTCAAATATAAATTATTTTAGTTTTTTTATTGTTTTAATTCATTAATAAAATTAATTTTTTTTATATGAAAATTAAATTAATATTTAATCAATTATTAAAATATTTTAATTTAGGAAACTCAATTAATTACTGAACATTGAATCAATTATAACAATTCAATTTTATTAATTATTACTAATTTATGTGATTAAATTATGATACTGTTTTTATAAAATTATTAAACTAATATTATAAAATTTCTCATATGTGGCTATATGTAAAAATAATTTTTTATATTAAAAGAAGCAATCTAGCCTTTAATATACATTTTATCAACATAGCCTTTAATATACATTTTATCAACATAGCCTTTAATATACATTTTATCAGCAAAGCTATATAAGGAAAAACACACAAATTCACGTGCTTCATTCTATTTCTTCCCACATGAAGAGAGAAACAATTTTGATGTGGGACCCAGTCAATTTTAATCTCTCTTCCCTATTTCTATGCTCTCCAAACACAACTGATTTGACACTTCTCTCCATCTTCTCTCTTTTCAACTTCTCTCTTCTCTTTTTCTCTCCAAACAAACTGACCCTTAGGGAGCAAGTCAATCTCATTAAATTATTTTGATTTAATTTCTTGCTAGAATTAAAACAGATTAATTTTTTGGCCTTGATTTGATTCATAGATTTTAATTTTCCTTTTTTACTTAACCTATTTTTGTGTATAAATAGTCACTCTTTTCACACATCTAACAAACAACAATTCTAACCCTTATTCTCACTCTCTCTCTTCTCACAAACACAAAAATTATTTTCTTCTCCTTCTTTCTAAGATCAAACTTCACTTTCTCTCATGAATATCATAACAACTTCATAGCTTGTTGAAGAACATCAAGAACACTTTCAAAATGAAACTCAAGAACTTATATCTTCCTCTCACCGTAGAACCGAGTAGTTCAACGCACATCTTTCCTCCACAAACCGCCATCGAAGCCCTCAGGTGGTGTTGTTTATTTTTTTATTTTTATTTTCTTTTTTTGCTAGCTTTTTATTGGTTCAATTGATGGCCATGATTATTATTTTGAAAGTGTTGTTTTTCTTTTGATTTGATTTTGTTTGTGTGAATGGAGAAGAGAGGATACATATGGGGAAGAAGATGAAATCACATGGAAAATAATCTACCAAAGACGTAGAAGAGGAAAACAAAAGATAAGTGGAACTCAGTCAGAACCACCGAATCAACCGGATCCGCAACACTCCTTCACGCCTTAACCGCCGGCGATCCATCCACTAACACCAAAAGCACGCTGGCACAGCTGGTGGCATACAAGCGCCAATCACCTTCCCAACTCGGGTTCGACCCCCAGGTTTACCCTTTCTTTTTGTCAATTTTCCTTCTTTCTTCTTTCTCTACAATTTTCTTTATTTAATCACATAATCAACCCATAACTAATTCGGACTAGGATTAGGGTTTAAACTATTAATTATTTTTTCTTTCACCTTTTTGTTTAATTAATTTAATTTTAGTAATTAGGTTGTTTAATTCATTTAATTTCCATAAAATCATAAAATTACAAAAATATTTAGTTTCAATAGTTAATTTGATTTAATTGTTTTAAAATTAATTTTAATTGACTATAATTAGGATTAGATTAGATTTTTTAATTAAGACTAAATTTCAATTTAAAATTCAATTAGATTAGATTTAATAATTAGATAATTTCTTCAATAATGGATTAGATTTAGGATATTTATAATTTAATTTAGGATTCAATTAACATTAACTTAAAATATTTTTTTAAACATCAAATCTTTTTCCTCCTCTTCTTCAAATATTTCCCGATTTCTCAATTCGTCCGCTATTTACTTTCTCGCATAATTTTTTATAATTTATGTAACTGCTCCTGGTTTGTAATAGTTTTAGGATTTATTTTTTCGCACATCCCCCGTTTTGGTATTGTAATCCTTCTCCCCGAAGCCTTGTAATAGCGTAGGATTTAATTTCCGCTCTTTAAATTTCTGTATGATATTAACTGCGTGGTTAGTAAATAGGGAGTGGCAAGATAAAAATTGAACATAGCTCACCTTATATACAAGATAAAATATTCGAACTGAATCACATGATTGTTGCACTCACACACCTTTAAGGTAATCCCTCTTATGCTGTCTTTCGATTATAATAGTCAAGTCCATTCGAGCGTAGGGATACCTTAGCAAATGCTGCCTTCGATTCTAAATCATCATAGTTCCTTCGATGTTGCCTACGATAAAATGATCTCGTCCCTCGATGTTGCCTCGATAAATGATGATAGTCCCTTCGAATGCTAAGGTGTCCTTACATGTTGCCTAAATGACTATTATATCCTTCTCTAAAGACTTCCTACCCTTCTATGGTATGGATAGCCTTAAGGCGAACGATGACCCTCATTGACCCGAACATCCAATGAACGGACTACCTACCCTTCTTATGTTATGGATAGCCCTTTCAAACGAAAGTCTTAAAGAACAAGAAAGATCAACTTAGGGTAGGTTCTTTAAATTGCTTACTCACTATTCAAATTTCAAAATATTTTCCCACTTCTTTTCAAAGAATCTTTTCAAAAAGACTACGCTTATTTACAAGCTAAAGTCCTTATCAAAACCTTTTTTCCAAGTCACACACTACACTTCAAGCATTTCAAACAAATCAAATAAACAAGTGAGCTAAGCAATTAAGAGCCCATGGATAACCATGGATACAAAGGGTACTTATACCTTCCCTTTGTATAACCTACCCCCCGAACTCAATCTCTTTCAAAGGTTTTTCCTATTCTTTTTGCCTTTCCAATTGGATAAAATTAAAGTCGGTGGCGACTCTTGCTATCCGCAACATTTAAAAAAGTCAGTTCTCCCACCGTATTACAGATACACTATGATGAATGTCTGCTCATAGCCCAAACAAAAACTGATCAATCTTCCAAAGTTCATCTGACGCATAAACCACTTGTCTGGAGAAGAAATCCATGTCTTCAAACTTCTCAGCATATTCTGACACCGACATGTTACCCTTCTTGAACAACTGGAACTCGCGTTCCTTCTGAGCACGTAGACTATTGGGATAATACTTCTCCAAGAAAATCATCTTGAAATACTGCTAATCCTTTGGAATATCTTATGAAGTCATATAGGCAGGTGTCGTATCCAACAACCTACCAACTGATCCTTTCATCATCTGAGTAGAAAAAATCAATCTCTCCTCTTCGTTACATCGGACAGCCTGGAACACTCTCTCCATACCATACAACTAATCATGAGCCACCATTGGGTTGAGACCACCTAAGAATTCTGGAGGTTTCATCCTGAAGAAAATACGAAAGTCTCGCCCTGCTTCATTTTGTGGATTAGGAGGGGAGGTGGTTGTTGTCCTTGCATAACCTATATCATCTGCATCACCATCTGATTTTGTTGTTGCGTTTGCTGCGGGATCTGCGGCCCTGACACTTCTGCATTTCCAATTCCCACCTCAAGCTCCACATTACGAGTCCTAGGCCTACCGGGACCTTTGTGTCCATCATCCATTTTTCTTCCTAACCTACACATGGAATTAAGTTGATCAGGCTCAATGCCATAGGTAAGACATAAGGAATCATGCTGATTACCACACATACGAGGCAGAATTAAACTGACTTATGATATTTCATGGAAAAGCCGAGAATCGACCTACTCTGATACCAACTGTAATACCTCATACATATATGTCTATAATAATATGCATATGATATTATAATATGGTACATGAATATAAGTAGTGGAATAGATTAAGTATTAGTACAATGAGAAATGTTAGGGTCAACCCTTCTAACACACTCTTTTAACACCTTCTAATAATAATTAAACACATCATTAATTTTTTATCACTTGAACCTGCAACCGGTTGTATAAGTTAAGTTGATAAAAACTGTAAAAAAAAAAATGACACTATTTCTTTTGGTGCACCGTTTATCTCCCCTTTGCAACAAAAAGGAAACCTAATTAGTAACAAACTAAAAATGAAACTTCAAAATGAAACCTACAACAAAAACTCAAATTGAATCCAACCATAAAAGTCATGGTTAGATAGATTTTTTTTTACGATACTTAGAATTCAGATCATCAACAGCTGAGAAAGAGTGTTAGTGCTGGCTTTGCAATAATTTTAGAAGATCTATAAAGTCCATATTTACGTATATAAAAACATTTTAATCTACTATTTACTCTTTATTATATATAAATATTATTTTTGGATTAAAATTATTTATGAAAATATTTGAATCAATAGGAAACTGGTTCCCTATATAAATTTTACTTTAAAATTCTTTTTTTTAAAGATCTAGTCAAATCTATTTAAAAAAAATCAAATACATTATTTTTGTAGAAACTCTTAATATCGTATAAATACATTATTTGAAAACATTGAATTAATTCAGAAATAATTTTATCAACCAATAATTAAAAACTATTATATAAGATAAGTTATTATTTGATAAAAATTTGTTTTTTTATAGTTGGTATGCACATTTTTTTCAAAATATAATAAGAATAAATGAAAAAAAAAGACAATATTATTGAATCAAAAGTATTATTTTTAAGGTGATGATAAATCAGTGTCTATAATTATTTTCATATATAAAAATATTTAAATTAACAATTTACTTTTTCCGTTTATAAAGATAATATATATTATTATTATTTTTTGATATTATTTATAAAAATATTTGAATCAATAGTAAATTTAGTCCCGTTTATAAAAATAATATTCTCTAAAAATATTTGAATTAAGTATTGATCTTACATATATTATATAATTCAATTGATTACAATAGGGGTGAGAATATAGGTCCGTTTGTTTTGGCTTTTTTTAAAAATGATTTTTATAGTGTTACCAAATTTTGTGAAAAAAACTTTTACAAAGAAATTTTTTATAAAAGCTTCAAATAAAAATTTTGTTTGAATAGTTATTCTTAAAATGTGATTTTAGGTATTTCATCTATTTATGGAGAAAAAATTTGGATATCAATATTTCAAAAAATCACTTAATTTTGAAGCTATTTCAAATAGATTTTCATAAAAATCATTTTTGAAATACAACTTTTTGAAAAAATTATGATTTTGACTAAGTTTTGGTCTTCAATTATGTATGTTTATGTTATAAGATGTCAAAACTAATGTTTCATTTTAGAAAAAACGAATATAAAAAAAACTTGTAATATTTTGAAAAACGGTTTTAAAAAATCTATTTTCAAAATTACAAAGAAAAAATCCATTTTTTTAAAGCTGAAACAAACTGACCCTATGTTAGATCGAGTTAGGCTTTGCCAAGTCTGAGTCTGATATGTCAAAAATTCCAAAGCCTAAATCTGACTTGTAGCCTATCAAAGACTTATTTTTAGGCTTAAGTCTGGTCTTTTCGAAGGCCTGTTTGGCCAAAGAGCCTACATATTCAAGTTTAAATAGACTAACAAATTTAAAAGATCAACAAAGAGCCCAAGAAATTTAACTAATGTTTGAATAGACTAACAAATTAAAAGATCAACAAAACTAAATGCTTATTTGTGTTGACTTATTCAAGTTTACTTATTAACATAAATTTTTTGATAATATTTGTTTGAGAGAACTTAAGAAAACAACTTATGACTTTGTTCATAAAGTTTTTGCAGTTAATTCTCATTCGTTCATCAAAATGACTAAGCTTGATTTTTGTATTTTAATTCAAAGTATGAATACAATATAATAATAATAATTAAATTATGCATATATATTGAGCTAAATAAGCTTTTAAAAAAGCCTAGGCTTATTCAAATAGAAAAGGCTAGACTTTTTTATGACACTGTGACCTAGTCTTTTTTAGCTAAATAGACTTTTAAAAAAGTCTAGGCCTTTTCTATTTGAATAGAAAGTCTAGCCTGACTTGGACCCGTATAGTTTAGACCGTAGACTCCTATTAATTGGTTTGACCTATTTCCACTTCTAATTACAACAAATCTGTGTAAAATAAAGTTTAGGACCGTTTATTTCGGATACATCCAAAGTTAGAAATGTGTTTGAAAAGGTTGAAAAATACATTAAATGAAAATGACCAAAACTATATATTCTTATTTATTTATCAACACACATAATTAATGGATTTTATTTGATTTCGTAAATATGAACATAAGGAGGAAAGTAGAAAAACGTAATTGTCCGATGTTTACAAATTTGACTTGACTCACAACAAATATTTGATAGATAATTAGACTAATATCATACTTTTTAACTAATTTATATATGAATTAAAAAAATAGAATTTTGTTATAAAATATTATTAATAAAATTTTATGTAAAACACCGTTTTAAAATTTTATTATAAAATATTATTAATAAAAATAACATATTTGTCTTTGTTGGAATAAAATGACATGTTGGTTGGCTTCCTTTACATCATTTCTTCCTTTTCAAATAATTCTTTTAGAGAGATACAAATATAACACGTTACCATATACAAAATCAATTAATATTTTTGTATTAATTAAAAAATAAAAATAAAATTGTCTCCTCCTCCATTATCATAAACATCCCATAATTCTTATTAAAAACTAAATTAAATTTTAGATAAATAATAATTTTCTCTCATATATATATATATATATATATATATATATATATATATATATATATATATATATATATATATATATATATATATATATATATATATATATATATATATATATATATATATATATATATATATATATATATATATATATATATATATATATATATATATATATATATATATATATATATATATATATATATATATATATATAAAAGTTCCTTTCCATACAGATATTTTTTTAGATTTAAACTAAAAAATATCAAATTTAATTTATATTTTGCATTATATTGTAAACAAATTTATTACATTAATTATAACAATAAAATTAATATTTTGATTTAAATAATAAAATTAATATTTTAATTGTTTTCTTTTCACAACCGTTATAGTTCGATTTGATATATATATATATATATATATATATATATATATATATATATATATATATATATATATATATATATATTTATTTATTTATTTATTTCTGAAAAATAAAAATATTAAAGAATAAATTAGCAGATGTCGATATTGTTATTACCGTTTTTTATATTAAAGAATAAATTATAGTTAATTAACACCGCGACAACTACAATCAATAATGTGACAATTATATAATTGCAAAAACCTTTACGCGACTGCGACCGTTTTTCTAAACTCAAATATATAATATTGCAACACGTTTGGTTCGGATTTGTTTGGGTCATCTTTTAACAAAACCGCATGGTTCGATTTGGTTTGCGGTTTATATTTTGCAAACCGAACCAAACCGAATCAAACCGCATTATGTTACAACCTAAATTTTACTTAACTCATATTCAAACCAAACCTAAACCTATTATACATTAGCCTTATGACTACGAACAACTTTCTCATCCTTACGCTTATAGTTTTAATTTATGTCTTCTCAAATCTCTCCTAGAATTATCGCGTTATCTTCCCCACATACATCTTATCTCTTCTTCTCTAATCTTTACTATCTTATATTCTTTCATTTTCACCTTCTCATTTTTATGTAAATGTTCTTTTTTTTCAATTTCGTTTTTATCGCACGTCTTCTTCTCTAATCTCCCATCTCTTATGATATTTCTTTTTCATCTTCACCAATCTCTCATCTCTTCTACTTTTTTTTCACTATAATATTTTTGATACTGTTTTATGTTATTATTTTATGTTTGTTATTTCACTTTTGTATAATCTAATTTATACATATTAAATGGGAATTTGTTGTTTAAATATGATGAGTTTTATTGTTATTTGGTAGTGTATGCATGACTAAATATAAAGTTATGATGTCATCTATATGTGTATGTATGACTAAATAAAATATTTGTAAAAATCGAACCAACGGAACCGAACCAAATCGCATTGGTTTGATTTGGATTGGTTCAACTTTTTTTTCTAAAAGCCAACCAAATTAAATCAAACCGCACGTCTTTTTCTCTTGCGGTTCAGATGACTTTTAGTGTCAAAACCGCCTAAACCGCACCGCGAACACCCTAAATCATGTTAACGTTTTTCTTACTCTTCTTTCTATTTTGCTGGCTGGATTTTTGTTTCTTCTGCTTTTGTTTTAAAATATTATTATGTTTTTGTTCCCCGATACCTTATATAAAGCGTCCGATATACTACAACATTTCTCAATGTAAACATTGTATTTTCATTTCTAGCTAATGGCTTTGCCCATATTTTCTTCTCCCTCATTTACATTTAACAAAACCTTTTCTCCCAAAAATGGGTCATTATCTCTAGCAATAAAGAACTCCAATTTCACTCTTCCAATTCATTGCAAGGCAACATCTCATGAAGTTGCAAATGATCATCAAAATGAAGCAATTCCTAGACGATCTTTTACATACCAACCTTCAGTTTGGAGCAATGATTATATCCAATCATTAAATAGTGAATATAAGTTATGATTATTTAATACATAATTTTACATTTTTTTTTATAAAACATCCATGCATTTACTATCATTGTATGTTTACTATGAAAAATGCTAACAATTTATAGTTAATTAATTAAATTTATGCAGGAAGAAATTTATGCTGAGAAATCTAGAGTGTTAAGAGAAGAAGTAAGGATGATGTTCAACAAAATAGAAAATGAGGTTGATCAAATGGAGTTTATTGATGTAATCCAAAGGCTTGGAGTGGCTTACCATTTCAAGAATGAAATAAAAAACATATTGGACATTATTTACAACAACCAAACATCCAATTTGAAGAAGAATTTACATGCCACAGCTCTCAAGTTTAGACTCTTGAGACAACATCGTTATGATATATCTACAGGTTAATTAATATTGTCTTTTAAAAGAAAATATTCTATTATGATATAAATTTGTATATTAATTTTTAAGTATAATTTTTTGTTGTAGATGTTTTTGATTGCTTTCAAGATGAAATGTGTGATTTTAAGAAAGACCAATTAGCTGATGTTGAGGGAATGTTATCAATGTATGAAGCTTCATTTCATTCATTTGAAGATGAAATTATCTTAGATGAAGCAAGAGATTTCACATCGAAGTTTCTCAAAGAATTTTTGAATCAAAATGGAGATAGTCATATGTCACTTCAAATAAGTCATGCTTTGGAGGTTCCATTACATTGGAGAGTTTCTCGATGGGAGGCTCGTTGTTTCATCAATATATACGAAAAACAACAAAATAAGAATGATGTTTTACTTGAGTTTGCTAAATTGGATTACAATATTCTTCAAAGCATCTACCAAGAAGAACTAAAGTATACCTCTAGGTAACAAAGCTTCATTCTTATTGTACTTCTATGTAGACCTGATACATCGATTACTAATGTTTGAATTTTCTACTATTTTTTAAGATGGTGGAAAAACACTGAAATTGAAGAAAAGTTGAGATTTGCTAGGGATAGGATTGTTGAGAACTTTGTTTGGAATGTGGCAATGAGTTTCAATCCAGAATTTGAATATTTTCGGAAAGTGTTGACAAAGGTTAATACTTTAATTACCATAATTGATGATGTTTACGATGTGTATGGAACTTTGGAAGAACTAGAGCTTTTCACCGAAGCAATTGACAGGTAATAATATGAGTTTAATAGAGATGGATGGACACTTTATAAGAATAAACTGTTATCTAAATAGAAATATATCATTTTGTCATGCTATATAAGAAATTTAAAATTTCATTATGACTTGATGAAATATTTGATCGTTATTAATTGACAATTTAAAATTAATTTACACGTGAATCATTTTTTTCTATAATATTCCAAATTTCTTAGTTTTTTTTATAATATTTTTCTTGAATAACTATTAATATTATGTTTGTTTTATTTTAGATGGGATCTAAATTCCATGGATTCTCTACCACACTACATGAAAATATGCTATCATACGCTGGATGACTTTGTCAATGAAGTTGAATTTGAAATATTGAACAAGACTGGGTACTCTATCATCCCATACCTAAAAAAAGCAGTAAGAAATGTTTTTTATTTTTTTACTTTTTTTTATTCAAATTTTTTAACTTTATTATCCCTCTTAATTATATATATTTGGTATAAGATTTTATGCATATGATATAATTATGTTTAATAGTGGACAGATCTATGTAAAGCATACTTAATTGAAGCAAAGTGGTATCATAGTGGATATACTCCAACCTTTGAGGAATACATAGAGAATGCATGGATATCTATAAGTGCACCTCTTATGCTTATTCATGCTTACATTTCCATTCCAAATTCATTCAAAATAGAAGATTTGTATCATTTAGAAGAAAACTCCAACATAATTCGATATTCAGCAATGATCTTACGACTTGCTAATGACCTCGGAACATCTAAAGTATGTTGTCAATTTTAATTTTATTTTTAATATTTTGGAACATAGTATTTTAATTTTCACCCTTTATAAATTTTAGCTTCTTTAGTTTATTTGTTTTATACTTTTTTTAGTCAATAGAGTTCTTGCCTTTTAAAATAAATATATATGGTTTTACTATTATCTTTTTACATTAACCCTTTAAGTTGAAAAACCTTTATCAAAATATTTGGTTATTTATTGATTCGAGATAAGAAATCATTTTTAATGTTTAGAAGTTGAAAATTAGTTTGTTTTTACCGATAGGGTTTCAAAAGATATGGTTTTAGTATTTGAAGAGGTAGTACTTGTGTCCTGAGCTTAAAAGGTTTACAACTATTTTGTAAAACTAAAACATAATAGGTATTTTAAGAAAGTATAGGTATTTGAGAGGTAAACTCTTAGGTATCTATTAATTTTGGTTAGGTTTTTGTATTTTTAGACCAAATTTATTTAAATCTATAATTTTTTTAAAAAGAAATTATTGAAAAGTCACATGGCATTAGATTATTGAATAATAGATAGGTATCCAACTAAACTCTAGGAATATCGAAGTGTTTACATTTAAGAATTTAAGAAAATGATAAAGAGATGTGGAAACTAAATGGTAAGAACTGAAAAATGAAAAGAAAGAATTTCACTCTAAAAATTATTGAAAATAAAAGTTTTACACCATTTATACAAAGTAAAAATATAGTCAAATCTTGAATTTTTCACTAACAGTTTTTTTCTTTTCTATTTTGAAGCGTGAAACTGAAATAGGTGATATTCCAAAATCAATACAATGTTATGTGAACGAAACTGGTGCTTCTGAAATAGAGGCTCGTGAGCATGTAAAGTCTATGATATATACAATTTGGAAGAAGATGAATAAAGAAGAATGCAATTCTCCTTTCTCTAAAAGTTTCATAGATATTGCGATAAATCTCGGTAGAATGGCATTATTCATGTACCAGCATGGAGATGGTCATTCCATTCAAGATTCGGAAATTCAAAATCGTATCCAATTATTAATTTGGAAGCCCATTCCTATTATATCTAAAGAATATTAATGGTTAAACTATAGCTTGTGTGCGCTTTTGGCCATCTCAATAGCCATCCAATTTTAAAATTTATATGTAATATGTTTTAATTGAAATGATGAATAAATTGCAACTTTTACTCATTACATTTGTGTGTGAGAGAATTTGTTGGATTTAATCTTCTACTTAGAAAGATATGGGGCTTATTTGAGTGGAAATAGTCCTACAGATCTCCTGAGTGGAAATAGCAACGACATATGGGGCTTATTAGAGTTAAAGGTCTTTATAAATAGAGACCCAAACCCCATGGATGCTAATAAAATCAATCTATTCCCTTGCTTCTTGTTGGCATACATCCTTATATTGGCATCACATTATATTTCATAGATACACCTCCCTCTTTCAAAGAAGAAGTCATAGGATAAGTAGATGTGGCGATGGAAACAATGCATCCAGTGACCAAAACATCACATGATCATGTGATCAGTCCTACTATATCATACAAGAACATTGATATCAGTATTGGAGTCGGATAGTAGATTCCTCAAACCTCTAAGATCATCAGTGTGGTGATAATTGTTAAAGATGGTTGGACCTAACTCAACCCTATAAAACCGGTTTGTAAGGTGAGAATTGTCCCACTTATAAGCATATGTTTAGGCCATATATTGTCCGTTGTGAGACTCTTAACACACCCCCTCACGCTCAGGACTAGACAATTGGAGCGTGAAAATAAATGGTGGGTGGCCCGATAGCAGAAACCATAACAGGTGGCCCATCGGATCTTAAAATGAGGCTCTTGATACCATGTTAAGAAATGTGGCTGGACCTAACTCAACCCTACAAAATCGACTTGTAAGGTGAGGATTGCCCCTACTTATAAGCACATGTTTGGACCATATATTGTCTGATGTGGGACTCTTAACAATAATAATAAGTAAAGCTCTACCAAAATTCCCACGAGGAGAACATGTCCATTAGAACCTCACCTCCCATAATGATAGAACCATATACAGAGACTCGCCATCTCAGATACATGCGTATGGAGAATGAGTCCCACCTCTCAATGCTCTTCATACTATAACAAATGTTTTTTATGACGAAACTTTCTCCTCAGCCAGAAAAAAAGAGGTATTATGCAAACACGCTCCCTCAATTTCTAATAAAACCAAGGGTTAACACAAATCAGGACACACTTCGAATCCCACTTAAGTATATTTATATTTTTATTTGTTTATAACTGCATACTAAATCATCTAACCCTTCGGTTCCTTGAAAACTGAGGGATAACATAATCACATTTTACTATAAAAGCACTCATTAAATAAATTTTACCCTAATTCTAACTTATATGTTGCTGCTCGAAACTAGTAAGCATCATCCTTTGAGATGGATTGCAAGACAGAAAAAATCTTCAATGTTCTTCTACCCTTAAACAAAACATTTTTCTGGCCTTGCAATCTATCTCACATAATGATGTTGATGTTCTATTTTTGGAACAAATCTCTCTTAAAGATCTGTTAAAGAGTGTTGTAAAAGTTTCCAATGATAGATTACAAATGAACAAAATCACTTATGGCTCTAGTTTAAACAAAGAAGGTTGTTTAACAAAGATATATGCTACAAATTCTGGAATTGCAACGATGATGATGAATCTCGGTTTTTTTAATATTCTGTGTAAACAATTTAATGTTTTAAAAAATAGATATCATTCACCTTGGTTTTATTCTAAAACCGAGGGGCTTACTTATTTTATTTTATTTGTCTATTGAAAATATAAAATACATTTGCCCTCGTTTTTTTTAAAACCGGGGGAATATGTTACACCGCTATAAAAACAAATCTCTACCCTACATTCATAAAGGAACGCTCAAGATATTGCTCAAAATATTTGCTTAAAATAATGAAATCTTGGAACTTAAAGATGCTTGGAAAAGTTCTCTGTGATGGATTGCAAGTGCAGAAAAAACACTTTTCAAATATGGAATAGATAATTTCTTACTTGGGATAGATAGCTCGATAAAAGTTGATTGCATGCAGGCCATAGAACTTTAAAGTCATGAGCACAAAATTTATCCAACAAGATCTCGATTAGAGCAAAGATTTGTTGTTCTCCAAGAATAGCAACTACTATGATAACGCTGCATTTGTCGTAATAAGCTAATTTAATATTCTGTGTGAACAATGTAATGTTAAAAAAAACTTATACACCTTTTACCTCGATTTTTGTCAGAAAACGAGGGGATAATTTCAACATGATAATTGAGAATAATGATCACCATCCTTAAACAAATATGTTCCGTCCATAAAGGAGATTTTTTCCCACTTCAAAAAACACTATTTTTTTTTAATAAAACAGTTTCTCATGTCAATCCTTCTATTTCTTTTATAAGTCTTTTTCACTCAGGGTTTTCTTATCGATGAAGAGTGAAAAGATTCATTTGAGAGTTGTGTTATACTAGTATTGCACTATAATTTTTTGCTCAGGAGCTTAGTTCTCGTGTGATTTTTTGTAATTGATTTGAAGGTTGCATGCTAAACTTGTGAAAAGCTTAATATAAGGTTGTAGAGATGAACATTTGTAAAATCTTTAGTTATTTTTGAAAGGTTTTTTGGGTTTCTCCTACGGAAAAGCTCAAGTTTTGAAAGATTGTTAGACTCGATCTTATCTAAAAGCTCAAGTTCATTATATTGGAAATTTCAAGAAAACAATTCTTAGGGACTGTAGTTGGTCGTGTGGTTTAATGATAGACTAGGATAATCTCTTGTGTAATCATTCTTACCACGTCTCTTTATTATACTATCATTTATCTTTTCATATGTTAATTATATTTTATGTTACCTATTTTTTATCTCTTATTCTAATATAAATAATGTTAAATCAATCGTTTTTGCAAAAAAAGTTTTTAAAATCTATTTATCATAGTTCCTCCCCCATCTTGTGTTTGAATTTGCTTGTTTAACACAAAATGCCTCATCAGATTCATGCACAAAAATGAGAAGTCTCTTAAATGTTTCATGTACATTTCAGGGCCTCAGGTTTTCGTGTGAATTTTGATAAAAGTTCTCTCATATGGGTTAATTATGATCAGATTTTCTTAGATCTTGCTTGTGATTTTCTCCACTGTAAGAAAAAGTCTATTCCTTTTGAGTACCTTGGGATCCTGGGTTGTGCCAATCCTTGGCTTGTTTCTACGTGGGAACCTCTAGTTAATATCTTATTTAGAAGGCTCCTTTTGTGGAAGTATGGGCATGTCTCCCTGAATGTGAGAGTGATCCTCCTTAACTTTATTCTTAATTCCATTCTTATCTTATTCCTTTCATTCTTGAAGATACTTGTCATGGTTTGGAAGAAGATAGTGAAGATTCATAGGAGGTTTCTTTGGGGAGGTGTGAAAGGGGAGTCTAAGTTTGTTTGGGTCAAGTGGGTGGATGTTTGTAAGCCTAAGAAGCTTGTGGGCCTTGGTGTTCGTGACCTTTGGTTGGTCAACTGGGCCCTTTAGGTAAGTGGAGGTAGCGCCTGATTTTAGGGGCTTCTGGTGTTTGGTGTGAAATTCTCACAGTCATATATGATTGTCTCCTATCGGCCTCGCCTTGATGGAAAGGTATTTCTCTGTTGGGTGCTAAAGTTGATAACACTTCTGACTAGTTTACGGAGGGCCTCTCATTAAAATTTGGTTATGGTTTCCTTACATCCTTCTAGGAGGACATTTGGGATGGGAATTATTCCCCTTCATCTTAGACTTCCTTGACCTTTTTTGTTTTTTGTCCTTGCCTCCAACTCTGTGGGGGAGGTTGGAAGATGGGAGAGGGATAGGTGGACTTGGAACCTCAAGTGAAGGAGATCATTTCTTTTGAGAGTGACGTGTTAAGGTGGCGTGAGTCGAGCGATGGTGCTTATTATGTTTCCTCTACTTACTCATGTCTCGTACCCAAGGAGTTCCCCCCACAGAGTAACATGTCTATCTTGTTGATTTAGTTCTTCCATCTATTTGGTGTAGTTGGGGCTCCTCTAAAATTATAGTTTTCTCTTGACATCTTCTTGAGGATCGCATTCTGACTAGAGTTAACTTACTAAAGAGGGGAGTTCTTTGGTTCTCTGGGACCATTTCCTATCCCCTCAGCTCGGTGTCTAAAGAGTCATCGTCTCATCTCTTTTTGACCTGTGAGGTTGCTTCCTCAGCTTGATATAGGATTTTTAGGTGGTTAGGGGTGGTGTGTTGTTTTGCCTAGATATATCTTGATTCTTTTCCAATTGTTTGTCGCTTCAAGTTGTGGTACTAGGTATAGAGGGGGATTGCAGATGATTTGGCATGCTGTGGTTTGGTCAATTTGGAAAATCTCGGAATGATATAGTTTTTTCTGGTTCTTCAGTGACACCTAAAGAGGTGGAAAACATGAGCACCATTTTGGCTTGAAAATGGTATCTTGGTAGGTATGTGAGGAACTCATGTACCTTCTTGGTTAGATTGGAGAATCCTATTCCGTTTCTGAGCCAATAACAATTTTGAGTGGCTCAACTTCTTTCATCGTAATTCTTTAATTTATTCAAATTATTCTTAAATGAATGTTACAATTAAGTGTACAACTATCTTCTGTTATTAAGTGCACTATTAATATTGTTGTATTAAGTTTGTAATGCATTTTTGAAATATTTGTTTTATTAAATTGTGAATATATGATTGGGTACTATGAAATTTAATTTCATATTATTAATTTACTTAGTAAATAATTCAACAATAGGTTTAACCAACTGAACTCAATTGAACCGTATGCTGAAAGTTTTATCGGTTCGACCTCCGGTCTAATTTTTAAAACATTGCATACAACACATAGAAAATTCCTTTGCGAGAATTATGGTATAAAGAAGATTCATAAATATTTTTTAAATATTTTTTTAAATGATCAAATAATATATTAATAGCGAGGAGCAAAGTACCCTAATCAACAGACACAAGAAGTGTCAGAGCAGCAAAACATAGCAAACAGGCTAACAAAGAAACAAAATGAACAAAACAAAAAACAAAGAGAAAGAACTACGACAATCAGCCAACAACAGCAGAAACAAGTAGAAGGAAAAGACATCCCAACAACAAATCACACACCAAACCAACATTAGTCAAAGACTACAACAACGATTTAATGATACGAGATGTTGAATCACCCTTAGTAGGATGGTTAATGTTATTCTTAAGAACACTATCTAACTCTTCAACAAACCTCTCCATGACATGAGCTGGCAAATGAAGCGGTAAAACCAAACCATTCTCTCCTTTACCGTTTTTAAATGGTAAGTAGTAACTAACAATGCCAGGAAAAGAACTATCTTTAGCTGGTCCACCATAAACAGGTTTCCCCCAACCAAAATCAACATCTTTAATTCCAGCATGTGTAATATTGGATACTCCAAACAATCCCCTCAGGGAAAGACTAGGTCGACCTTTGATAACCATTAAGTCAGCTAAAGAATGAATATACTCTTTGGTGACATTAGCTTTTGATTTCTGAATTAAATTCAATGCATACTCCAATGGATTTTCAATTAGTTTTCTTGCTGATGTCACTGCAACAGAATACACAATAACATTACCATAGTAACCATTTGGTAGTTTTAGGTTAAACCATCTGCTACGTGCATTGACTACGCTCATCATACGAACTTCTTCGTCTGAATTCGGTTGTAACGCTATTGTACGACAACGCCAAACAAATGCGGTTATGATTTCAAATTTGGTGTACTGGTGTATCATGTTGGTCGGAAGGAGAGAGTGAATTTTGGCTACCTCGGCCGGACCAAAGAAGAAAGTGCGTTGGACCATGTTGTCTAATAAGGATAAGATTATGGTTTTGTTGTTACCAGGTTCCTGTTCCATTTCAGGATGAATACATGTCACTCTTGGTGGGTCTCTTGCGCTTAGAAGCTCTCGGCACCACACCGGTGAGATTGAAGGTTCATTCATCCCGCGAGATATATCAGCCAAGGCATTCACGAACTGAACTATACCTGATCCATCACTCATTGTATGGTTTACACGAAGAGCTAAAATGAAACCACCACACTTGAGGCGTGTTACCTACACATAGTTACAATTCAAGTATCTGAATATTGTATGATTAAGCAAAAATTAAAAAAGAACAATTCTCTACCTGAATAAGCAGCAATGGAGCGTTAAGCACGTTTGAAGAACCAGGAACATCATAAAGAAGCTCATCCAAGCAAGGAAATGGAGGAAGAAGAGTATCACCGAAATCTTTCAAACTAACATCAGCATCAGCTTCAATAAACAAAACACCTTCTCCAGTACAATCAACCATAAGTTTCCTACCTTCTCCTTCTCTCAATCTACCTGCAAATGGATAATAAAACACAAGTGTTTTTGCAAGTGCTTTTCTAATAACATCAACCGGATCTTTTCCTGTCATTATGGGTTCGTACTTGTAAAATTGTATACCAGGAATATGGAAACGTAATATATCATGGTCGTCAATGTCTGAGAGTAATTTTATTTCACGAGGTGTGGGTTTGGATGGAGTAACTAATTCAGGGGCACGTCTCTTCACTGTGAATAAAAGAGATTGAGCCATGATTGAAATTGGTTTTAGATGGTATGATATATGCAAGTATTGAAAGTGGAGATGGTGTGTATATATAACATAATAGAAATGGATTTTAAAATTGAAATTTTTAATCTTTAACATGTGTCGATTTTGTTTATAATTATTTTCCAATGAAGTCATTTCCTAAAAATATTCCTAATAATAGCTTTAAAAACAATATAGATAGATATGCAACAAATATTGGAAGTGGAACTATCAGGGAAATCCATGAGATCCTTGGGCATATTATTTAAATTGCAGATGGCAATCCTTGAGGTTTTTTTTTTTTTAATAGACAATTGAATTAATAAAGGAGTATAAGTGGTACTCGAACCTATTACAACGAGGGAAACATCCTACAACTCAAAATAAGAGAGGGGTAGAATATTTCAAGTGTCTAAATTACAATTATCCCTTAACGAATAACAAGAGAGAAGCCACGACCAAGAACTAAACACAACCTCCGACATACATTCTATGAAACTAAATGTAGCATTCGAAAAAATAATTGCGTTCCTCTTAGTTCAAATACACCACGCCGTTGCCAACCAAATGACCGAGACCATGAACTTCTTGTTCTTATTCTTCAACTTCTCGTCAATACAAACAAACCCCTCAAACTCCTCCAAAGATAAATCGATACCCATGCCTATCCACTCAAAAACACTCCTCATCTTAATAATCTATTATCTATTATATTTATTATAAATATATAAAAAGTAAAATATTTGATAATTACAAATCAAACTCTCTGATAAAATAATTAAAATTATTTTTATTTCAGAGATAAAAATGACTTTTTACAAGATAATTCAATACCATTGTTTTGGCATTTAATACAATTTTTTTCACTCAAACCCAAATTCACAGCAAAATACATAAAATACAATTTTTCTACAACTTTCCAATATATATATATATATATATATATATATATATATATATATATATATATATATATATATATATATATATATATATATATATATATATATAAATATATATATATATATATATATATAAATATATATAATTATATAGATATATAATAAATATATAATATATTAATATTATTGATATATAGTAAATATATAATATATTAATATTATTGATATATAGTAAATATATAATAAATATAATATATATATATATATATATATATATATATATATATATATATATATATATATATATATATATATATATATATATATATATATATATATATATATATATATATATATATATATATATATATATATATATATATATGCATTTATAAGGGATTTTACATCGGGCCTAGATAATACTTAATGGAAAATGTTACGGTCAGTGGGCCTTTACATCTAGAAAATAAAAAATCAATGGGAAATGTTACGCACATTAGGCCTTTACACCGGTCCAATTAAAAACCGATGGGAAATGTTACGCACAAGTTTTCCCTAATTAAACCCCAATCCTTTAGCAGAACTTTGGGGCGTTTTTGAAGGTCTCAAATATACTCTCAATATAGGACAGAACAAGGTGGAATTGAACCTAGAGTCTGTTGCGGTTATGAATGTTATTAAGAAAGGTGCATCTAATAGTGGAGACGGTGTTGCTTTGCTGAGGCAAATTCGCTGATTGATTGATCTCCATGAGGATGTTCAAGTTAGTCACTCTTATCGAGAAGCAAACAAGATGGCTTGGCTAATGAAGGATGTGTTTTATCTTACAATTTTGTTGATTATACGGTTGCGCCCAATTTTGTAGCTCAGCTGGTGGAAGACGATAGGATAGGAATTGTTGTCCCTCATTTTATTCCTGTTTAGCGTTTTCCTTTTTGGGCTTAGGCCCTCTTTTTTCCCAAAAAAATAAACCCTAGTCCTTTACACACATAACAATCTTTTCTCTTTTTTTCTTCTTCGGTTGAAATGCCATTTCTTCTGCCGAAACCGCCGACCACCCATCCTAGCCGTCACCACCCACACCGTTCTCTTTCCTCCGTTCTCCGACCTCCTCCGACGACCACCCATCCTAGCCGTCACCACCCACTCGCGCCAAATCCAAATTCGACGACCCATCCTTGCCGTCACCCCCTTATTTTATAGATACTTGACTTTTTCTTCTCTTCTAATATGAGTAAGATTACTTGCGTTGTGATTTATGAAGTATAATTGATTATTGTGATATCAATGTTATGTCGTGGGTTTTTGTGCGTTTGGTGTGCGTTTGGTGTTGCGTGGTGATTTATGAAGTATAATTGATTATTGTTATATTCAATTTTGTGTGCATTTGTGTGTGTTAGGGTTTGACCAGTTGCTTGGTGATGAACTGTTAGAAATTCGGTATGATAATCCTGGATAACTTCGAAGAATCGTGTTCGTACACTTTCCGAACAAAGTATTTCGACCCTATTCTTGCCTGGGTTCACGAAATCTTTGTGGGGATAATTCTCGAAGAGCAATCTGTTTTCGACAATAGAGAACAGATCAGAAATGTAGAGAGGAAGTATTATTTTTCGTGTACCAAAATCGAGGCCAAATGACTCCTTATATAGGAGATCAATAACAGAAACCGAAAAGACACACCTGTTCAGAAAAAATGGTCATGTCTGTTGGGAAAGGGTACAACTGTTCAGAAAAAATTTCGAACAGGACCCCAGCCAGGGGCTCTGCCCCTTGGACCCCGACGGGGCACTGCCCCGCACCCCGCCAGGGGCTCTGCCCCTTGGACCCCGATGGGGCGCCGCCAGGGGCTACGTCTCTTGGAACCCCGTTTCAATTATTCGTATTCAATTACACGTTTGGCTCGACGAGCGTGCACTCCGCACTACCCTAACTCGTTTCAAACTTAATGCATAATTGCATCGGCCTATAGTAAATCACATTACTACCAAAATACATTGATGATACTAAAATCACCAACATGAACTGATGATGCATGTTTGTGAGAATGATTCATTCTTTTTGGCATTATAGAATATTGTGATGATTATTTTGTGTTGTGGTATTGATTGTTATTGTTCTATTGTCCGCCTTTGTTTGGGTTTTAACTTGTTGCTAGGTGTTGACTTTTGATGGTTTTCTAATGAAACTGTATTAGTTTCAACTTTACTACATCCTGCCTATACTTTTTGTGTGTTCTTAAATTAATTTTTGTCAATGTGAAATGTTTCTCAATTATGTTCCTTTGTTAGTTTATATTATTTGACAATATTGATAGTTAATTAACTTGCCATAGGAATGACATGACCTATCTGATAATCAATGGTCAAATAGAAGGGATTAATCTGAATTTATTTGGTTTTTTTTTGAGAAAAAAATAGATGAAACTTGAGAGTTGTAGTTTATGATGCAATTGTTACTGTTGTTTTTTGTATGAGAGCGGAAATTGTTGACTAGCTAGAATTTGATCTTAGAAATTTTATTGTTAGCAGAGCATGTATCACATAAAACATCATGCAATTACTTGTTAAATTCACATGATCCTTCTCTTTTCTCGTCCAAGTTCTATATATCACATTGAAGTTATCATCATAGTTTTAAATTGCACTCCCCAACCGCAATTGCGGCCGCAATATTCCTGATGCAGTAGCCTCCGTATCGGGCCGCAATTGCGGTGTGATTTGTAATCACACGTCCAACAACACATTAGAATTCACATCAAACACCTTCCCCATGTTTCTTTATATATTTTCATCATAACTTAACATTTGAAAACCCATAAACTCAATTTACATGTGATTTATAATGTAAAATATTAACATTAAATATTTTTTAATGTTGTATTTCAATTATTTCTTAATTTAAATTCACGCCGCAACGGCCGCAATGCGCACCGCAGCAACCAAAATGGCCGCAATCGCAACATCTGCAGCCGCAACCGCATCTGCGTCTGCAATCGCAATTTAAAACCGTGATTACCATGTTAATTACAAGACAATAAAGTTTATATTTAAATCAAAGTGGAGGTATCTTCTTAGCCATTATATGTGTTTGGTTATGTGGGAGACAATGCAATGGTTTTTCTTGCCTTTTGTTTGAACATTGTATCATCACTTCCATAGGTTGTTTTTTTTTTTATAGTACAAGGTTTTTGAGGTTGTTGTGTTTTTGGGTTAATAGCAAAAGAGAGTTTCTTTACCCACCTTTCCTATTTTCTTGGTCACCTCTGGTGAAAAACCCAAAATACCCTTACTTCGGAAATGCATTTCCGAAACTTTTTTTTTTTAAAATTTGTCTTATTTCGGAAATGCACTTCCGAAAACACGAAAAAAGGTGTTTTCGGAGATGCATCTCCGAAAACACCCCTTTTTTTGGTTTTCGGAGATGCATTTCCGAAAACACATTTTTTGGGTGAGGGGTGTCTTCGGAGATGCATATCCGAAATATTCCAAGACCAAATTGGTCTTTCGGATATACACTTCCGAAAGAATTCAATAATTATTATCCGAAATATTCTAAGACCAAATTGGTCTTTGAATGTTTCGGATATACACTTTCGAAAGAATTCAATAATTATTAAAAAATTAAAATCAAGGTGAATCAATAAAATGAAGGTGAATCAATAAAATCAAGGTGAATCAAAATTTCCTAAACAATTTTTAAGTTAAATATCATTTTACTAACTTATATAAATCAAAAACATTTTAATTTCATAAGTAAATTTTGAATTATATAGAATTAAATATAAAATTTATTCATTAAATAAAATTAAGACAAAATCTTTTTTTAATTTTTTTAAACTAAATAAAAAATTATAACTCATTTTTAATTATGAATCAGAATAGAAATATATAAATATATAATAATAATTATTAATTTTGTAAGTGAAATATATAAATATATAATAATTATTATATAAGTATATAAATATATAATAATTATTATAAATTAAAACACTCATTTTTTTAATTTTTATAGTTATTATATAAATATTTAAATATATTTATAATTAATATATAATAATTATTATATAAATATATAAATATATAAATATATAAATATATAATAATTTTTATAAATATATAATAATAATTATAATTATTATATAAATATATAAATTAAAACACTCATTTTTTTAATTTTTTTTTATAAATACATAATAATAATTATAAATATATAAATAAAAAATTATAACTCATTTTGTAAGTGAAATTATTTTAATTATTTTAATTAAAATTATTTTAAATTTTAAATTATGAATCACAATAGAAATATATATATTAATTATTATTCATAACTCATAAATTATATCATAATATATAATTATTATTATTCATTACTCATAAATTATATCAAATTTATAATATATGAATTAATTAATATCCTAAAATTAATTTTTGGGATTTTTAGATTTTTTTTTTGTTTTTTCGGAGATGCATCTCCGAATTAATCAAAATTTCAAATTTTAGTATTTTTTTCGGAAATGCACTTCCGAAGTATGGAAAAATTTAGAAAAAAAAATATTTCAGAAATGAATTTCCGAAGCAGGGGTAAAGTGAGATTTTTGCTGAGGATGATCCCCATAGGGAGGTGGGTAAAGAAAAAACGGTAGCAAAATGATTATGTGAAAAGTTACGTGAATCGTATTTATATTGAAATATATATAGGGAATAGGGAATGTGAGTAGAAGGATCATTTTGATGTGAAAAGGATTAATATTAGAGCTTGTTTTTTTGACTCTCAAATTGGTCGTTTTGTTATTATTATTATTATTATTATTATTATTATTATTATTATTATTATTATTATTATTATTATTATTATTATTATTGTTATTATTATTATTATTATTTATTATTATTATTATTATTATTATTATTATTATTATTATTATTATTATTATTATTATTATTATTATTATTATTATTATTATTATTATTATTATTATTATAAACCGCCTTATAATACCGTTTACTAAGCTGTTATGCATGTGTGAAGATAGAAAAGTAATGGTTGTTGAGCATGATGGGTGAATTTTTTTTATAGTATGGTTTGGTAAGCAAGGATGTAATGTATAGTTAACTTGTGGTTGTAGATAAACTTGATTTAATCTGTTAAGAGAATACAGCTAGTTGGTTGAATTGATGGATGCATTATATTTATTTATGTGCACGTTTTATAGTAGGCAAGTTTGTGAATAATGTGATTATTAAACCAATACATTCCGTGTTCTCTTTTGGATATTTTGTTTTTATATTATCATTGGATGAAATTTTAGGGTGACTATTGCAAAAGAGAGGGGAATAATTTCTACGCGTTAATATGTTTTTTTTAGAGATGACAAGCACACCCGAACTTACGGGGTTCATCCGCACCCGAACCCGAGTCAACGGATGAAAACTCGAGTTGACTGGGTTTGGGTTCGAATGCTACCCAATATTTCGAGTGTGGGTTTGGGTAGTGTAAAACCCGCACTCGAAATCCAAAATCATATATATATATATATATATATATATATATATATATATATATATATATATATATATATATATATATATATATATATATATATATATATATATATATATATATATAGGCAATGAAATATATTGAACGAAGACGAAGCATAACGGGTGCTCCTCCCGATACAAAAAATCACTCCTCACTACTCGAAACAAGTAAGTGGTGAAATGTGCCAAACATGGAAATTACAATTATTTGCTATCTTACCGCTAGAAAATAACCACTTCCAGAAGCTAAACATAATTTCCGACATACAATTTAGGAAGTTAAATTTTTCATTCTTGAAAATGATCGCGTTATATATATATATATATATATATATATATATATATATATATATATATATATATATATATATATAAATATTATAGATATTGTAGGAAAAAAGTATTTTTTATATTTGCTGCGGGTTTGGGTGAAAAAACTCGAATCCAACGGGTGTGAATGTGAGTGTTATTTTTTCACCCGAACAACCTTTGGGTTCAGGTGCTGATTTCGGGTGCGGATTTGGGTAGTGCGAAACTCGTATCCGACCCGACTCGTTGCCATCCTTACTCTTTTTACGGTGACTATTGCAAACGAGAGAGGGGAATAATTTTTGTACATAAGAAAAAGAAGTCTGTTTCAGTAGAATGTGAAATATTAGACTCCATCTCTTCTGCGTCTTTTGTTGTTCCTAATAAGTTCGCTTCTGGTGCGGGAAAGGCGGTGGTCAAAGTCTATAGGGTCAATCGGAGGATTCTGCATCTTTAGGAACAACAAGAGGATATAGGAAAACTTGGGTTCTAATATCAGCAAGAAATTGTGGAAGTTCATCTCCAAAATATGGGTGGAATCTATTGATCTTAAGAAGAATTATGCTATCAGTATCGATGAAATGGAAAGTGCAGTCAAATCTAGAAAGTTGGCTAGGAAGGAGAACATCAATTTGTTGTTATGATTATTGGCTCGCTTAATATCAGAGAAGGTGGGAGTAGTACGAAGAGAAGGTTGGCCAGCCATATCATTAATAAGGTAATGTTGATTTCTTTTTAATTCAAGAGACGAAATTGAGTTTGATTTCTGAGTTTGTAGCTGGTAGTTTTTGGAGGAACAAATCTCTTGATTTTTCTTTTCGGCCTTCTATTGGAGCTTCGGGGGGTATTCTGTCGTTATGGAACACAAATAGTATTCAGGTTCTATGCAGTTTTGGAGGGGGGTTCTTAGGGGTGAAAGCAATATGGAAGGGTGAGTTGTATTACATTGTAAATGTATATTCCTTGTGTTCGTTGGCGGAGAAACGTTTGTTGTGGGGGAAGCTTCTCTCGTTGAAATCTATTTTCTCTAATGCAGAATGGGTCATCGGTGGAGATTTTAATGCGATTAAGAATAGGAGAGAAAGTAAGGGTAGTTTGGTGTTGAATTCTTCTTGTGAGTGGAGAGAATTTATGGAGTTCATTGATATGAGTAATTTGGTGGACACGCCTTGTAAAGGGAAGAAGTATTCGTGGTTTGGTGGGGATGGATGGATGAGAAGTAAGACTGATCGTTTTTTGGTGGCAGATAATATTATTAACAAATGGGGCGTGGTTGGTCAATTTGTAGGAGATAATGATATTTCGGATCATTGTCCGGTATGGTTGGTTAGTGAAAAATCTAATTAGGATCCTAAGCCTTTCAAAGTCAACACTGAGTGTTTTGTTCTTAAGGAGAAATTGAGACTTTTTAAAGAGAGATTGTAGTGGTGGAATGTGAATGTTTTCGGGAAGTTTGATTTGGCGGTTGAGGATGGAGTGTGTATTATGAATGAAGGAGATGAATTGGCGGAGGAGGAGGAGGATGTGGTGGATTCTAACTACGATATTGATAGAAAAAGATGCGCGTCTAGAGATTCTTAGATAAATCTAAAAATCAAAGAGAATATATTGATCCAAAAATCGAGATTGAAGTGGTTGAATGATGGAGATTCGAATAGCAAGTTCTTCCATATGGTAATGAAAGCTAGAAGAGGCCGTAACCATATTGGTTCCATCTTGACAAAAATAGGTGTTATTGACTCGGTGGTGGAGGTAAAGGAGGAATTTAAGACCCATTTCATGAAATGTTTTCTAGGGCGGAAAAGGGTGGGTCGAGTTTGGAGGGCATCTCGTTTGGTGTTTTAAGTAGTGTTGATAATTTTTTTCTTGAAAAGCCTTTCTCGGAGGAGGAGATAAAAGAGGCGATTTGGAATTGTAAAGGATCAAAAAGTCTGGGGCCCGATGGATTTTCTTTTATGTTCATCAAGAAGTGTTGGAAGTTTTTGAAGGCGGATTTTGTTAATTGTTTCTTGTGTTTTCATAAGGATTCTATTTTATCAAAGGCTATTACTTTATCTTTCTTGTCTTTAATTCCAAAATCTTCTAATCCTTTGGGACTCTATGATTATAGGCTGATTTCTTTGGTGGATTGTGTGTATAAAGCTATATCGAAGCTTTTGGCTTCGAGATTAAAGAAGGTGCTGAGCTCGGTTATTTCCCATTGTCAAAGCGCTTTTGTTTCGGGAAGGCAACTTTTAGATTGTGTTTTGGTAGCAACGAGGTTGTGGACATGGCAAAGAAGGATGGGAGCAATTGTTTACTTTTTAAGGTGGATTTCGAGAAAGCTTATGATAATGTGTGTTGGGACTTTCTTAGATTTATGATGAGAAAGATGGGGTTTGGGTTACTTGGATGAAGTGGATGGAGGCTTTGATCTTTTCGAGCAAAATGTCAGTGCTTGTGAATGGTAGTCCCACAATGAAGTTTATGATGGAGAAAGTCTTAAGGCAAGGTGATCCGTTTTCGCCGTTTCTCTTTGTCATTGTAGCAAAAGGTTTGAAGGGGTTGGTTAGTAAGGAGGTGGAGTTTGGGGAATATGTGGGTTTCAGAATAAGGAGAGCTTGTAGTATGGATATTTTACAATTTGCGGACGATACTTTGTTGATAGGCGAAGGTAATTGGAAGAAAATTTGGGAGATCAAAGCTATCTTAAGAGGTTTCAAAATTGTTTCGGGTCTTGGGATCAACTTTCATAAAAGTAAGCTTATTGGAATTAACATTAGCGATACTTTTATGGATATTGCTTCTAGTTTTTTGTCTTGTAGGAGGGAGGAAAATCACTTCACTTTTCATGATATTCCTCTAGGTATCAATCCTAGAAGGATATCTTTTTGGAACGTGATCTTGAATAAACTTAGTTCTCGGCTTTTGGATTGGAAGGCTAGATTGTTGAGTTTTAGGGGTAGGCTAACTCTTTTAAAATTCGTTCTTTGTAGTCTTTCAATCTTCATGCTTTCTTTTTATAAGACTCCCAAGAAGGTTATTAAGGAGATAACAAGGTTGCAAAGCAATTTCCTTTGGGGTGGGGTGGGTGAAGGGAGGAAAATTCATTGAGTTAGTTGGAAGACTATGTGTTTACCTTTCTGTAAGTATAAGAGTGCGCCTAAGAGGGGGGGGGGGGTGAATTAGGTTTTCAAAAATTTAATCGGTTTTATGAGAATACTTCTAATAATTTTTGGTTAAGTGTTTGAAGGTTTTTGTAAGGTTCTTTTCTTTTCTTTGGTAATGGTGATGAAAGTGATAAAGTGCGGAAAAGTAAAGAACGCAACGATATATACTGGTTCCCCTCACAATCCGAGAGTACTCCAGTCCCCTTTCAAACACGAAAGAGGTTTCACTATAGTTAGAATTATTGTACAAGCCTATGCCTACTATCTAACCTATAGGGTGATCAAAGGTTCTTAACACCTTTAAGATCAATCAACACTAATGTGATTGAAGAACAATCCTCTTCAAACACACCACTTACTTCCAACAATCCTGGATAGTAAGGAGATAATTTTCTTTGAATTTTTACAAGAGATTTAGATGAAGTTTGTATAGCACTATCAATCTTGGATTGATCTTCTTCTTCAAATAAACAATTCTCAAAATGAATATAAGTGTTCACAATGTATGCAAGAAACTTTGAATGGATTTCTCAATGAAAATGTGTATAGAAAGTTTCACTTGAAAATAAGATTTGATGAACACTTGGAAATATTGAAAGATGAAGAATATATGGTTTATGAATTGTTAATGAAGAAGGTGAATAATGATTCTGAAATATGTAGTATTTATAATGTGTCAAACACCTCTTTGAATGGTTATTTTTCCATGAAACAATGCAATGATCAAGTGGTAAGAAAATGGATTCGTTTGAATAAGATCATGCACTGAAAAAACATACTGGTTCAGTAGGAACCGGTTCCTACCTGGGACAACCCGGTTCCTGCTGAACGTTACAGCAGAAATTTCAAATTTTGAACTGAGGAACCGGTTCCCACCTAGGGACAACCCGGTTCCCCATAGTAAAACACAGAGAACTGAAAACTTAGAATGCTGGGAACCGGTTCCCCCATAGGGACAACCCGGTTCCTAAAACCTTTATTTTGAATTTTAACTTTGAAAAAGGTTTTAAATGAACTTTTGAAGGATGACACTTTGTAGTATGTTTATGATATGCATGGAAATATATTTGTGAACAATTATATGTCAAAGTGAGTATTGTTTATACCTTTGACATTTTAGCTTGATTCTTGAATCTTCACAATTTCTTCAAGACTTTGAAATGATGTATTTTTGCTTGATACTTGAAATTCTTTTTGCACATCCTTTATAAAAGCTTGATGTCCATATTGTCTTCATCAAAACACACTATGCTTGAGAAGCTTGCATTTACATTCTCCCCCTTTTTGATGATGACAACCAAGTCTTGAAAATGTTTTGAAAAAGTTGTTTTGTGCTTTTGAAATTATGTTGAACAATGCAAGGCTCCCCCTATGTTAGAGACTCCCCCTAAATCCATGATTCCTTGATTTATGGTGATGAGTTTTATTTGATAATTTTAACAATGGCCTGCATTTTTCTTTGAAATAAAACAACAACAAAAACACATGCATATTCTTCTCCCCCTTTGTTATTATCAAAAAGGATGGGGAAAAAGAGAAAAAGTATATGAAATATAACACAATGTGAAATACCACAAAGAAAATACAAAATGAAATACTACAAACATAACATGATTTAAACGATACGAAACGTAGTTTTTTCACGATTACAACACAAACACAAATAGTCCTAAACATCACGAACATAAATGGAACATTGTCTAGAAAACATAAGTAAAAACTAATAATAGAAAGAAAACATAACATAGAAATTAAAGAACATAATTTAGTCACTTTCATCCATTTGTTCTTCATCATCATCCTCTTGTTCATCTTCTTCTTCACTTCCTTCCTCTCCCTCATAATGAGCCAAGATACGCCTTTGAGTCCGTTGAATTTCCCGCATTTGTCTTCTCATAAGGTTATGCTCATAGTTATTCTCCCGCTTGTTGTTATCAATAGATGTTTGAATAGAACAAAGCTTGGCAAACATCATATCTATTGTGTATCCACCTTCGGGAGGTTGAGGGATTTGTGGCACGGCCGGTTCGAAGTCAACTTTGTAGAAAAATCTACCTTCACTATCCGTAACAATTCCTGTATTTTTAAGAGCGGTAGCGGTGGTGATAGCACACTCTTGTTCATCCATATTTTTCTTTGGTTCCCTTTGGAGGAGAACACCAGCATTCCGAACAATATGAGAGATGGCCCTTGCATAAGGTAAGCCTCCTTTAAGGGAAGCCATGAGCTGCATGTGGCGCATAATTGAAAGCGCCCAATTGACTTCAATGCCACGTCTTAGAGCAAGCAAAACCATTAACTCGAATTCATTGACCCTGGAATGGTTAGAATTCTTTGGAAATAAAACATAAGCTATGATAAGATGGAGCATCCTATCACTCACCGATAAGCTTGAACCGAACATGTTAAACTTGATAGCAAGCTGTTGGCGAACTGTGTCGCGTTGAGTTGGTCGGCACATATCCACAAAAACATCAATCTTACTATACGGTTGCCAATCCTCCGGAATGTTACCTTGAAGGAGCACTAAACCTTGAGATGGAATTCATAACACTCTTCCAAATTCCTCAACATCTAAGCATATATCTTTATTTGAAACTTTTGACAATAATGTGAAATCATCAAATTCATCGGTCACTATCCTAAGATTATGATAAAACTCTCTAACCAAATCCGGATAATAATCACCATGGTCAAGCACAAAATTAGCGACCCCTGCATTAGCTAGTCTACCCGGAAAATTGAAGCTGTGATTAGGGAAATCGGGGAGTTTACCGTATTTTGCCGCAAGGAGTTTTCGACTCCGAATGTTGAATGTGAGTCTCCGACTTTTGACCGTTGGTTGGATCTCTTGAGGTTCTTCACTTGTCTCTCCAATCTTATTCTTTCCCTTTGCACTTCTTGAAACTTTGGGTGCCATTGTTGAAAGTTAGGGTTTAGGTTGGGATTTTCGGATTTGGTGAATGGAGAAGGATTTGAGTGAAATGTGTGAAAGAGTGGAGGATTATATAGTGTTTAGAGGTAGTGGGTAATTTAATTTGTAGAGTTATGGTGAGATAATGGAGCTTTTAATTTTGTTGACAATGGAGGTGGAAGGTTTGAAGAAGATGAAGATGAATGTTGAATGAGAGTGAATGTGAGTAAGTGAGTGGTTGTGAGTGAATGAATGTGTATATTAAAAGATAGAAAGCATTTAAGAGATGTAACAAATAAAATTAAAAAAATACATAAAATAGACAAGTTTACGTTACAGCAAAAGAGAGGAAAAGAAAATCTGGAAAAAAAGTTCGTGGGAACCGGTTCGTCCCTACATGGGAACCGGTTCCTGAAGCACACAAAAACCACGCCTCTGGAAATTACTATGGGGAACCGGTTCGTCCCACGTGGGAACCGGTTCCTGGACTAAAAATTTCCAAAAACTTTAATTTTATGAAATATAAAGCATACATATCATACATAATTACCAAGTCATAATAAATGAACATTTATAAAGCACTTTTTAACTTAAAAATATTTTAGAAACGTGTACCTTTGATGTATGAAAATGACGAATAAATTTTAAACATCACCTTCGTCTAAAATTCCAAGCTCTCGTCGAATTTTGTAAAACGATTCTTTTGGGAGAGGCTTGGTGAAGATATCCGCAAGTTGATTATGAGTATCTACAAAAGTGACTTCAACATCTCCTTTAAGCACATGATCGCGAAGAAAATGATGTCGAATGTCTATGTGTTTGGTTCTTGAATGCATAACCGGATTCTTTGTAACATTTATAGCACTTGTATTGTCGCATCGAAGAGGGATACATCCGAGATCAAGTCCGTAGTCACGAAGTTGTTGCTTAAGCCAAAGAATTTGTGCACAACAACTACCCGCTGCTATGTATTCTGCTTCGGCCGTACTAAGAGCAACACATGCTTGCTTTTTTACAAGCCCATGATACTAATGCATTTCCAAGAATGTGACAAGTACCACTTGTGCTTTTACGATCAGTTTTACATCCTGCATAATCCGCGTCAGAATAACCAATTAAATTGCAAACACTACCTTTTGGATACCATAAGCCAACATTGGTTGTTCCTTTGAGATACTTCATGATCCTTTTAACTGCCATAAGATGTGATTCCTTTGGATTTGCTTGGAAGCGAGCACAAAGACAAACACTAAACATTATGTCAGGACGGCTTGCCGTCAAATATAATAAAGAACCAATCATACCTCGATACTTAGTAATATCAATTGGAGTACCGGATTCATCTTGATCAACATATGTACCGGAGCCCATTGGAGTATTCATTGCTTTATAATTTTCCATATCAAACTTCTTCAATAATTCTTTACAATATTTGGATTGATTGATAAAGATTCCATCTTTGAGTTGCTTAATTTGTAGTCCAAGAAAGTAGTTCATCTTTCCCATCATAGACATCTCGAATTCTCCTTGCATCATCAATGAGAATTCCTCACACATTTCTTTGTTAGTCGATCCAAAAATGATATCATCAACATAGACTTGAACCAATAAAGTGTTACTCTTGATTTTCTTAATGAACAAAGTTTTATCAACCTTACCCTTTTCGAAACCCTTTTCACACAAAAAATTGCTAAGTCTATCATACCATGCTCTTGGTGCTTGCTTTAAGCCATAAAGAGCCTTTCTCAACTTAAAGACATGTGTAGGATTCTTGAAGTCTTCAAATCCCGGGGGTTGTTTGACATAGACTTCTTCATTGATGTAGCCATTCAAGAATGCGCTCTTGACGTCCATTTGATAAAGCTGAAAATTTAATGAACATGCATAAGCAAGTAAAAGACGAATAGCTTCTAACCTTGCAACCGGAGCAAATGTTTCTTCAAAGTCGATTCCTTCTTCTTGATTGTAACCTTGGGCCACCAATCTTGCTTTGTTTCGAACAATTATACCATTCTCATCAAGTTTGTTCTTAAACACCCATCGAGTACCTATGATATGTTTATTACTTGGTCTAGGAACAAGTTCCCAAACTTGATTTCTCTCGAATTGATTTAATTCTTCTTGCATTGCATTTATCCATTGATCGTCTCCTAAGGCTTCATCAACTTTGGAAGGTTCAATTTGAGAAACAAAAGCCATGTGTAAGCAAGCATCTTTGAGATTTAATCTTGTTGCAACTCCTTGACTAATATCACCAATAACTTTATCAATAGGATGATCTCTATGAGTTCTCCATTCTTTTGGTAGATCATTGGTGTTTGATTCTTGTTGTACACTTTCTTGTTGAACACTTTCTTGTTGTACTTCCGGTGCCTTCACAATTATATCATTTGAAAGTTCTTCCGGTGCCTTCACAATTGTATCATTTGAAGGTTCTTCCGGTGCCTTCACAATTGTATCATTTGAAGGTTCTTCCGGGGGTAAATCTAAAGGATCATCATCATCACAAACAAATATTTCCTCTTTGGAAGTGTTAGTCTCATCAAAAGATACATGCATAGATTCTTCAATAGTTAAAGTTCTTTTATTATAAATTCTATATGCTTTACTAGAAAGAGAATAACCAAGAAATATACCTTCGTCGGATTTCTCATCAAACTTACCAAGATTGTCTTTGTCATTGTTTAGAACAAAGCACTTGCATCCAAAAATGTGAAAGTGAGCAATGTTTGGCTTTCTTCCTTTGAAGAGTTCATATGGAGTCTTCTTTAAGATAGGTCTAATGATTACTCGATTTCCAACATAACATGCCGTACTAACCGCATCCGCCCAAAAATATTTAGGAAGATTTGCATCACTAAGCATTGTTCTTGCAAGTTCCACTAGAAACCTATTTTTCCTTTCAACTACTCCATTTTGTTGTGGAGTTCTTGGTGCTGAAAAATTATGAGAGATACCATGTTCTTCACAAAATTCTTCAAATGATGCATTTTGAAACTCTCCACCATGATCACTTCTTATGGATACAATCTTTAATGATTTTTCATTTTGGATTTGTTTTGCATACTTCTTAAAGGCTCTAAAAGCATCACTTTTCTGCACAAGAAACAAAGTCCAAGAATATCTAGAATAATCATCAACAATAACTAAAGCGTATACATTACCTCCGAAGCTTCTTGTCCTTGATGGACCAAATAAATCCATATGCAACAATTGAAGTGGTCTTGTTGTAGTCACCACATTCTTTGGTTTGAAAGATGATTTGGTTTGCTTTCCCTTTTGACATGCATCACATAATTTATCTTTGACAAACTTTATCTTAGGTAGGCCAATAACAAGATCATGTTTGGTTAATTTATTTAAATGGTCCATATGAATATGGGCTGCTCTTTTATGCCATAACCATGATTCATTATTGTTTACTAAAAGACATTTTACTTTCAAAGATAAATCATTTAAAGAAATCATAAAAATGTTATTAATTCTTGTACCTTTGAGTTTTACCTCATTGGTGACTTCATCGATGATCAAGCATTCTTCCTTAGTGAATTTGATCTTGAAGCCTTTGTCACAAAGTTGGCTAATGCTTAGAAGATTGTGCTTTAGTCCTTCAACATAAAGAACATCTTCAATAGATGTGAAAGGTGGTGCACCAACTTTCCCTTTGCCAAGAATTCTTCCCTTATTGTTGTCTCCATAAGTGACAAAACCCTTGGCTTTTAACCTTAGATCTGAAAATTGGTTTAAGTCACCCGTCATATGCTTTGAACAACCACTATCTAGATACCATAGGTTTGAAGTGGTCTTCAAGCATGCCTACAAAACAAATTAAGTTTTGTTAGGTACCCAAATGGCTTTGGGTCCATCATAGTTAGTTCCTTTCTTCACCCATACATAATGTCTACTAGGAACACTAAAGTTCCTTACATAACAAGCATTGGGTGTGTGACCAATAATACCACAATAAAAACAAGTAGGTTCAAAGTTACTTCTATATCTAGGAGGATAAGATTTCTTCTTAATAAAGTTCTTCCTTTTAGGATAATGTTGCATTACTTTAGGCTTGATCACTTTCTCTTGAATTGGTTGGTTACTAGCTTTGACAAAGATAGTCTTGTTGGATGTTGGTTTATCAAATTTAGAGAAACCAAGTCCGCTCTTATCATTGGAGTATCTTTGTGTGCTAAGAACATTTTCCAATCCAATTTGCCCTTTTTCATATCTTTCTAAAACACGTTTTCATTGGACAATTTGGAAGGAAAGTGATTCACAATTCTTGCATGCAATATTATCTTCTTGAACACTAATCATTTTTTCTTTGTCATCTTTATGTTCTACTTCAATTATCTTAACCTTCTCTTCTAAAGATGATATTATTTTCTTTTGAGATGAGATAGTTTTATAGAGAATTTTGCATTCTTTTAATAATTCTTCTATTGCACCTTGCGCACCATTATCAAAAAGAGAATCATCGTAACTAACCTCGCCTTCTTCATCATCGGAGTGGTGTGATGCCATCAATGCTAGATTTGCACTTTCGTCACTATCGGAGTCCGATGAAGAACTTACTTCATTATCTTCCCATGCTATGTAGGCCCTTTTCTTTTTGAATTCCTTCTTGCCTTTAAATCCATTCTTCTTAGAAAGTTTTGGACACTCCGGCTTTATGTGTCCTTGTTTCCCACATTCATAGCATGTTACTTCTTGTGATGAAGTGGATGCTTCTTTATCCTTATGCTTTGAGAATTTCTTCCTTTTGACAAAGTTAGTATTATCAATATTATTTTTATTACCAAAAAATTTGCCTAACCTTTTTACAAGAAGCAAGAAGTTTTCATCTTCATCACATGCATCTTTCATTTTGCTTTCTTTTGAATCTACTTTTAATGCAATGCCTTTGGATTTCTTCTCTAAGTTCTCATGCTTTTCCAATCTTCCAAGTTCTGTTTCATATTCTTGAAGTTTTCCAAATAGTGTTGCGGAAGTAAGTTTTGATAAATTCTTCTTTTCAGATATCGCCGTCACTTTTGGTTGCCACTCCCTTGTCAAAGATCTGAGCACTTTAAGATTAAGTTCTTCGGTATTAAGAGTCTTACCAAGTGCCTTCAAGTGATTTGTCAAATGTACGAATCGTTTTTGCAAATCGAGAATAGTTTCTCCGGGCTTCATTCTAAACAGTTCGTACTCTTGGCTTAAAGTATTCAACCTTGATCTTTTAACTTCAGCGGTACCTTCATGAGTTTCTACAAGAGTATCCCAAATTTCCTTTGATGTTGTACATGTTGATACTCGGAAGAATTCATCCATACTAAGAGCACCATGAGGAAGACTGATCGCCTTTTTGTCAGCAAGAACCCTTTTTCTATCATTATCATCCCATGACGCTTTAGGTTTCTCCGATCCAACACCATTAACGACCGTTGTAGGAACATGAGGACCTTGTAGGACAGCCTCCCACACTTCTTCTCCTTGTGCTTCTAGATGAGCCTTCATTTGGATTTTCCAAAAGTCAAAATATTCACCACAAAACAATGGAGGCTTGTTGTTAGAACCACCATCTTTGAAAACCGGTCTTTGATTTGCGGAAGCCATTCTGGATCTTTAGGAACAAGTTACCTATAACTTGCTCTGATGCCAAATGTAAGTATAAGAGTGCGCCTAAGAGGGGGGGGGGTGAATTAGGTTTTCAAAAATTTAATCGGTTTTATGAGAATACTTCTAATAATTTTTGGTTAAGTGTTTGAAGGTTTTTGTAAGGTTCTTTTCTTTTCTTTGGTAATGGTGATGAAAGCGATAAAGTGCGGAAAAGTAAAGAACGCAACGATATATACTGGTTCCCCTCACAATCCGAGAGTACTCCAGTCCCCTTTCAAACACGAAAGAGATTTCACTATAGTTAGAATTATTGTACAAGCCTATGCCTACTATCTAACCTATAGGGTGATCAAAGGTTCTTAACACCTTTAAGATCAATCAACACTAATGTGAATGAAGAACAATCCTCTTCAAACACACCACTTACTTCCAACAATCCTGGATAGTAAGGAGATAATTTTCTTTGAATTTTTACAAGAGATTTAGATGAAGTTTGTATAGCACTATCAATCTTGGATTGATCTTCTTCTTCAAATAAACAATTCTCAAAATGAATATAAGTGTTCACAATGTATGCAAGAAACTTTGAATGGATTTCTCAATGAAAATGTGTATAGAAAGTTTCACTTGAAAATAAGATTTGATGAACACTTGGAAATATTGAAAGATGAAGAATATATGGTTTATGAATTGTTAATGAAGAAGGTGAATAATGATTCTGAAATATGTAGTATTTATAATGTGTCAAACACCTCTTTGAATGGTTATTTTTCCATGAAACAATGCATTGATCAAGTGGTAAGAAAATGGATTCGTTTGAATAAGATCATGCACTGAAAAAACATACTGGTTCAGTAGGAACCGGTTCCTACCTGGGACAACCCGGTTCCTGCTGAACGTTACAGCAGAAATTTCAAATTTTGAACTGAGGAACCGGTTCCCACCTAGGGACAACCCGGTTCCCCATAGTAAAACACAGAGAACTGAAAAACTTAGAATGCTGGGAACCGGTTCCCCCATAGGGACAACCCGGTTCCTAAAACCTTTATTTTGAATTTTAACTTTGAAAAAGGTTTTAAATGAACTTTTGAAGGATGACACTTTGTAGTATGTTTATGATATGCATGGAAATATATTTGTGAACAATTATATGTCAAAGTGAGTATTGTTTATACCTTTGACATTTTAGCTTGATTCTTGAATCTTCACAATTTCTTCAAGACTTTGAAATGATGTATTTTTGCTTGATACTTGAAATTCTTTTTGCACATCCTTTATAAAAGCTTGATGTCCATATTGTCTTCATCAAAACACACTATGCTTGAGAAGCTTGCATTTACACTTTCAAGAAGGGTTGTCTTGGTTTGATAAGGATTAGGGACTTTAATTTTGCTCTTCTTCACAAATGGAGATGGAGAATTCTCGGTGGATCGGATGCGCTATGGTATAATGTGTTGAAAGGTAGATATGGAGATATTAATCTTCATGTGGTTTCTTGTGATAATATTATAGATAGGAAGATTTCGAAATCTTCGTGGTGGATGGACATTTTATCCTTGGAGAATTACTATGATAAAAACTTGTTGGTTGATAATTATAGGTTTATTTTCGGTAACGGTTTCAATTCTTCTTTTTGGCATTCGCGATGGAAGGATGATATTAGTTTGTTGCATCTTTTTCCGATGGCGTACAATTTTTCGGATTTGAAGTTTGTGTCAATCGCTTGAATGGGAGGATGGGTAAACGACATTTGGGTTTGGGGGATTTTAGGGTCTAGAACAGTAGTAGCCCCGTGACTGTCTTAGAAGTGCAGCGGCTGCACTCTTGGTTGGCTTCGGTTCAGCCTGTGTTGTCTGCTAAGGATAGCGTATTGTGGCTCCCGGACCCGACCAATGGGTATTCGGTAAGGAGTTGTTATGGTTTGTCGGATTGTTACATATTCCATTGGGCCCGGGTATGGAGTTCTCAAAAGCTTTCAAATTTTTATGGAATTTGGTTGTGCCTCAAAAGATTAAGTCTTTTGGTTGGAGATGTTTTATTAATAGAGTGCCTACAAAGGATCTTCTACTCTTGAGAAGTATTTCTTTCCCTTCCTCCTTTGATTGTGTTTTTTGCGGGGTGGAGACAGAATCTTTGATTCATATTTTGTTCAAATGTCGGGTTTTCTTGTTAATTTGGAAGGAGGTGGCTTCCTGGATTGATTTTGTTGATTATGGTGTGGATTGTATTTTAAGTAGTTATTTAGTTGGTTTAGTTTTTGTAAACTCAATATGGTGAATTCCGGTAGAGAAGGGACCATAATGTTGGCAACATGTTGATCAATTTGGAAGCTTCGGAATGGGATCATCTTTCAAAATGATCCTTGGAATGTTTTCGATATGGTTTGGAGTATAAAGACTCTCATTTGGAGGTGGTCTTTTATCGGGAAAATTTCTCGAACCAATTATAATCTTTATGAGTTTAGCAAATCCCCTTTGTTATATCTTTCCTAGGTTGTATTTGGTGATGAATCTTCTTTTGTTCGAGCTTAGCCTCACTTCTTTTGTAATTGTTTGCTAGAACTGTTGGTTCTATTTATAATATATTGATTAAAAAAAATCTCTCTTATATTTATATGTTTTAGAAAGAAAGTTATGTTAATTGATTTAGTGATTTATGTGCACTTTTAAAAAATTTTAAATGTTAATTTTAATAACAAAGGTAATATTATCTATTAATATATCTTATTAGTTATCATGTTAGTAATAGTTGAATAGAGTGAATTTTAATAAACTTTAATTTTCTTTCATATATGATGGTCATATGCAGTTTCAAAAATTTGTAACTGATATATTGTAGTAGAAAGGCCATAATCGAATTTTAGAAGCTAAAGGATATATCAGAGAAGGAAATAACAAGGTATACGTGCTTCAACCAAATAAATTAAGTTATCCTTACCTTTTGATATTAAAATAACATGTTCATAACTTTAATTGTTGAAATTATTGATGATTGCATTATAATGCTTGATATCTCGTGACTTGAGTTTTCTATACGAAGATAAATTCCTATCTGGTGGAATAAATGAGTACTTAAAGCTAAACATGAAATAATTTCATTAGAAATAATGTCTGCACCCGCCTTTTGGACAAATATTTAATGTCAATTGTAGGCGTCATAATGATTTAATTATGTATGCAATAATTTCAGAACATAGGTATGGATCGTAGTTGGATGAGAGCTAATCGATTAAGTGCTGAGTACGAATATGGAGTGATGGAATTTCTACAGTTTGGTGAAAGTAATGCTAAAAAAAATCTTCCTCCTCCTAAAAGTAATGTTGAAGAAAGTCTTCCTGCGTTTTTTCTCTGTCCATGTGTATTTTGTTACAACGTAAGTTTATCTCTTATATGAATTTTGTTATAATATATATATATATATATATATATATATATATATATATATATATATATATATATATATATATATATATATATATATATATATATATATAAATTGTTACAAAAGTAATTTCATATTTTATGTGGCTTTATAAGGATTTTTTCTAAATTAATGCTTTTGGGGTTCATTAAATGGCAAATAGCAATTGAAAAAAAAGGCTACATGGCTTCCGCCAAATGTAAGCGTGATGTAAATTATAATTGTTTAATTTTATGATAAGTATTCACTAATTATGTTGTTCATTTGTAGACAAGGCAATAAGATAACTCTAATGATTGTAGGTACTATGTGATGAAAAATATGTTGGATATTGTCTCTGCCAATAGAACCGAGTCTTGGATGAAGGTAATAAAAATAATTTTACTTTTTTATTTACTTTGCGTTTTACAACTTAATGTGAATTTTCAAAGAATAACTCTATATTTTTATTTACGTATTGTAGGTATTTGATGACCCAACAGAATTAGCACAAGATGATTTGTATGATTTGCGACTCCGTTGGGCAAAATGTTTCTTTGAGTTATATAAAGATTAAGCTTTATCTGGTGAGTTATATGAAATTGTCTATATATATTTGATTTAAGTTTCTTGACTTTGGTGTTGTCTGTTCATGTTAATTGGTGTTATTGTTTATTGTCAGCAAATATGATTTTGGTATTGTCTACCGAAGTTACAACTCATCTTCTTGTGGATTGCATGTTGGTATTTCAAGTGTGAGAAATGACTTATAAATGGTTGGATATTTTTGTATGGTTTCACTTGTTTTGTTATTGTTGTAGTAGTCCACCGTGTATAAATTTTCTTATAATTTTGTACACTTGTGTGTATCCTAGATTAATACTTTTGTAAATCAATTGTTCATTTTGAAGAATATATATATGCATCCTAGTTATTGTATGCAATGAAATTATTCTTCACAGGTTAGAAAAATATGAAAATAGTGACCTAAATATGGTCAGTGTGATGTGGGAAAAAAATAAAAAATAACGACCTAATTGTGGTCTATGTGATATTGGAAAAATATGAAAAACTAGGTACAAAAACAATTACAGTAAAAGCACCTTAATTTCGCTAAAAAGTAGAAAACATATTACATCGGGCCATTGAGAAAACCGATGTAAAAACCTATATATTACATCAGGCCATTGGGGCAACCGATGTTAAATACAATATATTACATCGGGCCACTGAGGCAACCGATGTTAAATATTGCATATATTTTTTATTTTTAAAAATGGATCTTTTTTCACATCAGACATAACATTCAACCGATGTGGTATGTAGATTTTTCACATCGGAGTATGGACCGATGTAAAATGTCTTTGATTTACTACATCGCTCAGATTTACATCGGACTTAGGCCTGGTGCAAAATGTACTTTTCGTCCGATATAAAAAGTATATCATGCACTAGTGATTTTAGAATCTCCTCCCATGGAACTGCAAAGATGTACAAAATGAAGCTTGCATAATATTTGTCTAATTTTGAATTTCTTTTCTTCCTCTAACTTCATTACAAGAAATACACGAATTACATGCGGATTTTCCTAGGACATTATTAAATAAAATAAAGTTTCCTGCGGATCAAGATTTTGCAGAAATTTCCGCATGAGTACCTGCTGATTTTGTTGCAGAATATATATTTTGATAAAAAAACCAAACTATATTACAGCATCCGCATGTAATTTCGCAGGAAAATTTTCTGCGGAATTTCTATTTTCAGTAAAAAAACAAACTACATTAGTTAGTTCGCAGGAAAATTTTCTACGGATTTTGGTGCGGATTTTCTTTTGTAATTTATGTTATTATTTTTTGAAATAAAAAATAATGTAAAATATTTTTATTTTAAAATAAATGGTATGTAAATTTTGATATATATTTATTTAATTCTTCAACTTGTATTTTAAAAATAGGTTTGAAAGTTTTGAATTGAAAAATAAAATTAAAAAACTATAAAAAATTGAAAAAAAATCTGATAAAGATTAAAATTAAAAAAAGGTATAAAATTTAATTTTTTTTTATGAGGATTAGACTAGTACTAAAAATTGAACCCAATTTTAACACTTAATGCACCAAGTATCTACCACTAAAAATTTTGAAATTATTTTTCCTCCTTTTAACTCAAGTAAATTTATCTTATGATCTTCCTAGTTTTGGTTTCACTCATTCTACTCGTTATTCTACATTTGTTGAACATAATTTTGTTATTCTTTAGTTGTTGCAAGTGAGATTAAGAATAATCATAATCTCATATATAAATATATATTAAAATAGTTACAAGAAAAGCTATGATTATTAAATTTTATTTTTAAATTTAAAAAATAAAAATGATTGTAATGATAAAAAAAATCCAAAAATAATAAGTAATATTTGAATTTCAATAATTGAATAAAAGTGAAAATTTATGATAAAATATGATAAAAATATCATAAGCAAGAGTTGAATTTAAAACGTGTAAATATTAACCATTAAGCTAACGGTGATTATGTGTCAAAAATTAAGTTAATAGTGATTCTAGTTAAACAATACTAAAAATAATTTCTCAAATGCTTCAAGTTGAAACGATTAAATAAAGACAAATTCTCATCTTATTCAATGACCTTCTTATGCACCACCGAATTAATCAAATTGTCCTCGTACTTCCGTATATGTACTTTCGGAAGCACCTTTTTTTTTTGTTTAACGTTGTTTTATTTCATAGCTGCACTTACGGAACTCTTCCGTAGATGCATCTACGGAAAGATTTGACGTTATTACTCGCGCCAGACCCTTCCCCTCCCTCATTCTCTTCATTTCAAACTTTTATCTCTCAAACTCTCTAAACCCCAAACACTCTCAAACACTCGGCCTACATTCTCAATATCATGTATCAAGATATTCCATCAAGTTCAAATTGTTATTTAATCGGTAAGTTTTTGACATTTTGACTTATTTTAGAGTATTTTGAAATCGAATTAGAATATGATATTTTGGTGTAGAAATGATTGGATAGGATTAGAGATATTGCTTAGAGAAAATGTAGGTTCTGTTTGCGGTTTATTTTGGACGATCAAGCAAAAACAAATGGGGTTTTTGGGTGACTAAACAGTGCAGTTACGCCATTGTTGTGTTTTTGAGCTTCAGGGGCTTCCCTAGATAAAACATCCATGTATGTCTAAACATGATTATGTATATAAGTATATATGGAATTGTTAAGTGGGATAGTTAGAATAAAAAAGAAATTGTTGGAATGGAACTACATGGCAAGAATGTAAATAAGGCTTAGTTGGAGGGCAAAATAGGCATTGACCTCTATTTGCATGAGCATAAGGGCATGTTTGGTGGGTTGGTAATTAAAGATCAGAATTTTGGGAATAAGATACTTGGAGACAAATGGGAAAAGCAAGAGAGAGAAAGGAGAAGCTCGTGTTCATCATTATCATCTCCATTTTCGTATTCCATGAGCAGCCTTCACATATCATGCCATAACTTTCTTCTTATAGCTCCAAATTAGGTAACTCTTGAAGTTTTGAATTCTACACAAAATTCCCTTCAATTTGCATATAAATTTCGTACTCATAGCTTATGTATTGTTGGAGATAAGCAAGTTTGAAGTTGGATAATTCATGCTGAATTTGTGTGGAAGGGTGGTTACGGATTTGACAATGTTTGGAGAGGAATCTTAGGCAAGTTGAAAGCTCAATGCCGGAATTAGCAACCTTTAAACTTCTATTTAACCAAGGCGAGTCCTTAGTTAGAGACCTTGGGGAATTTGCATGCAAGGGTTAATGTTGGGATTTGGGGTTTGAGTGATAATCCTTGATGATAAACATGTATATATGCAAATTGTTGATTCTATATAATACATACTGACTGGATATATTGTGAATCGTTACATGCAGGTGATTTGGAGGGGTAAGAGCACCCCATTGCAGAATTGGTGTGTTGTGAGTTTTTCTGCAAATTCGCTATCTCGCTAAGCAGACTTAGGTCGCTAAGCGAGCTCTGCTATAATTTTGCAGAAATCGCGAGCCCGCTAAGCGAGATTTTGAAAGTGGAACTTTCTGTTTTATGTTTCAGTTAGCCCACTGGGACCTTGCTAAGCGAGCCCTGTGTTGTAGAATTTCGTTATTGCTTCCCCTGAGTGCAAAATCGTTCCGTGATGGAAACCGATTGCATCCTTGACTTTGTGGCTTGTCCAGGCATAGTAGAAAGAGTGTAATGTTTTAATATACTTTAAAAAGTAATTTATCATACTATTCTAGGTCAAATCTCTTATATTTTTGTTGTAATAACAAAAAATTGCTCTCTTTATGCTCTCTTGTACTAGTGGTGTAGATCATGATATATTATATATGAAAGAGTGGTGCACACCACCAAACTATTAAGGAAATTGAAGTTGTTACTGTTGTTAATTATAATGGCTTCAACTGTCCAGTTTTTGAAGTCTAGGTTGCTATTTTCCAAGACTTCGCTTTCCATGCTTGTTGAATGTTTTAACCCGAGAATTGTGCATGCCATGACTTGGTTCGCTTATATAAAATGGTCCCCGCATCGTACAATTTTTCAAAAAGGTGAATTCTTATCTACCCAACTCAAAAAGTTGGGTAACGTTACCTCCTTTGTAAAATGCTTTGGAAACAACAAACATTTATAGTATTTTAATAAATAATTAAATGTGTTAAATGAGATGGAATCATGTGATTGATTGGAGTTAGAGCTGTCAAATGGGCCGGCCCGGCCCAGTCCGCTTCGGCCTGGTGGGTCAATGTGTTTAAATGGGCTGACCCGGCCTAACCCGATTGCTTAATGGGCCACATAAAATGAGCCCGACCCATTTTTCAAAGGCCCGTGCGGCCTGGTGGGCCAGCCCGACCCGTATTTCAATATTAAAATTTTAATTTTATAAAAAGATGTAATGGATAAATGCTACACAACATAAGTAGAGAGTCATCATAAACGTATATAAGTGATGTTTAAAATATTTATCCATAAATATATATAAATACCACAAAATCATCTATGTAAAAGTACAAAGTAAATTAATATTATCACCAATACTTATCAAATTTTCTCTCGATCTCACAACCATTTCCTTGATCACATCTTCTTGAAAATATATCTTCATCCTCTTTAACTTTTCTTTATCACTTGAAAACACATTTATGAAATCATATCTTATCTCAATCTTTTTTCCCCAAAATTGGCCAAAATTGTTTTAATGGGCCAGCCCATAAAAAACATAGGCCCGGTGGGCTGGCCCAAAAAGACAGGGTCGTGTTTTTCTAAGGTATTTTGCAGCCAGGCCCGGTTATATTGTTGGGCTTATGGGTCAGCCCAATAGGCCGAGCCCATTTTGACAGCTCTAGTTGGAGGTACACTACCCAACTTTTTGTGATGGGTAGAGAAGTTGTCGCCTTTCAAAAAAAACATAAATATAAAAATTGATATTTGTTTAGTAATTGAAAGTGAAAGTATGATATAGAAGTGTTTGCTTATATCAAATAGAGGCCCTAGTTTTTAGTTTCGTTTTAGATTTTTCATGTCAAAATCAGTTACCTATACATGTATAGATTCTCTAATGTACTACTCAATATTCAGTTTATGTCATTGGTGGGGATCGTATCCTGGATGAGTTACAGCTTGTTGGCTTCACAACTTTTGGTGGTGTTATTGATTTATAGATCCAAGCTTTTGCACTGCGTAATACTAGGAGTTGGCAAAAGTAGCCTTTGGTGAGATTTACATGTCTTACTATAATAATCACGTCAAATGGTTGTTTTGTGAAGGATTTGAGTTGAAATTTATAGTTAGGTATACATGGCTATTTTAGGAATTTGTAATATGCTCTTTTAAAGTCTTTTTTTAATGATGATATTTAGGTTGAAAACTACTCGACTTTTTCTTATGATACACTTTACATACTCTACCTAGGATATTTTTAACTACTTTCTGTGTATATTGACCACTTGCATGCCTTTTCTATGAATGTGAACGTTATTAATTGAATCTAAGCATCATATTATCTTTACCTACTCATATGTCATTTGAGTTGAATAGGATGTTAGCTGGAAATGTTAGTCCAGTGTCAGGTGAACCTGTAAAGCCTGTTTATTGGATTGAAAATGAGGCATTTCTTATGTAAGTAACAACCAATATATGATACAATATACAAGGTGTAATGAATTAGGCCCAAGTTTGATAAGCCCATTATAGTTAATAGTGGTGAGTCATTCTCTTTAGAAGGATCTAGATTAGGTTATGTTTATGTTATAAATAGATGGTTGATGAATGTAATGATCACCAAAAGGAAATGAATGAAGAAGTTAGTTTTATAGTTGTTAGTATTTTTTAGCATAGTTTCTCTCTATTTCTCTTAGCCTCAAAGTTATGTTCATAACAAATGGTGCTTTCATTGCCATGAATTCTCCTCCATCCAACTTATATCGTCACTATTCATATGATCCTACAACTATCAACACCCATACTTTGTTGAATCCACAAACCTATCACCATCCCATTCTCACTAACAGCAACCCACTTCTCTACCCACAATCACCCATTCACAGTTCAAAGCATAATCCCTTCATCCAACACCAGCCAATTTCCAATTCAAGTCATGGAAATCTATCACACAACCCTACAAGTAACTGCAAAATTGTCACAACCTCAATGGACTCACCTCAAAATCTCTCTTCTTACACTAAATCCATTCTTCAACAAATCTTGAACTCCCAGCAGCTTTGTCTCCAAACAATGTCTAATTGCATTAACACACTCTCATCCATCAATGCTGACTTGTCATCCTTAAACTACCATCAACATCTCAAAATTTCCATTTCTGAAACTATTGAGGAGAAACAAGAGAAATCTTCGGATCTCGGCAACACACAACCAAAACACCAATCAGAAAAAGAAGAAAAAGTGATGAAAGATATTTTTCAGGTGACTTTTCCGACTCCGACATCTACTCCGGTTACATTTCCGATAGCATTTCCAGCTCCACTTCCGATGCCACTTTCGAAGACGACTCTGGTGTTGGATCTTTCATCAAACCTGATACCAAAACCACCAGATCCTTCACATATACCACAGGATTTGCTAAAATTTCAAACTCCTCCATATCCGAAATTGGAACTACCACTACCAAAACCATCGAATTTGTTGTTTCCAGAACCGCCTCCAGTATTAATACCAGAAACACAGAATCAACAATCTCTGCCGTTTATAAACTCATTTTCACGACTACCGAAAGAACCACAGAATTTTCAACGGCCATCAGAGGAACTACCAGATTTGCAAAGACCACCGCCGGAACCACCACCATTTCTTAATTCAATGATATTTTAATTTTTATTTAGTATTGTTTAGAAAAAAAATGTTGAAATAGAAGGATACAGAGAAAGAAAAAAAAAAAAGAAAAAAAAAGGAACGTGAGAGAGATAGAGAGGAAGAAGAAAGCAAGGGAAAGAGAAAAAAAAAAAATCATGCTCGCGTATCGTGGAAACCAGCTGGCTCCAACCTCCCACATTTTTCTCCTCGGTCATCACGTGAGACTAGCTAGCAACTTTTTGAAACCATTACTCATTTTTCTCATGATCACCCACGTGTCCCCTTGCCCCAATTTCTATATCCACTTCTTTTAAGTAACTCTCAAAAGTAGTTTTTCTTTTTTTGTTTTTTTAAAAAAAAAAAAAAAAAAACTTACTTATCTTTAATATTAGACTCTTAAGTCCACCTTGAGGATAAGGTGGGTTTTCAAGATCGATGGAATGTAATGAATTAGGCCCAAGTTTGATAAGCCCATTATAGTTAATAGTGGTGAGTCATTCTCTTTAGAAGGATCTAGATTAGGTTATGTTTATGTTATAAATAGATGGTTGATGAATGTAATGATCACCAAAAGGAAATGAATGAAGAAGTTAGTTTTATAGTTGTTAGTATTTTTTAGCATAGTTTCTCTCTATTTCTCTTAGCCTCAAAGTTATGTTCATAACACAAGGTGTGTTTTCGCTTTAATTATAAACTGATTACACATAATTCTTCCTCATAAGGCTTCCAAAAACTCGAACGTTCACCGTGCTAAAGAACATGAAGTTGCTTTCGGTTCCTTTGAGTTGATATTGGATGATGTTTGATTTTAGGGGTGGGGGCTGCAGTCTATATGTTGAATATGTGTGGTTTCATTGAGACTAAATTGACTTTTATGTGTTTTTTTAAATAGTAATGGTTTTTTTTTTTTTAAGAAAATACAGTCTCAATTTATTAATTAAATTTAGTCAATTTTTTTTTAAAATTTTGAAATATATTTCCTGCGGATTTTCCTGCGGTTTATAAGTCCTGCAGATTTACCTGCGGATTTTTGTTTCTGCAAATTTACCTGCGGATTTTTATTACCCACAAAGGTTTTAGCTGGTTTCCTGCGGATTTTTAGCTTAATTCCATAGGAAAATCGAGTATTCCTTGGATTTTTTTATTCACCCGAAAAAAAAAAAAGAATGACTAAGAATGAATGTTGGTTTAAGGCTATAGATATTTTAAAAGATAAATACCACATTTTTTTTAAAATGAGAGAAAAAGAATTTATTTACAACAATGATATTGATGGTCATTTTACATTTATTAGGTAAAATTTGAACTTTGTTACTTGAGATCACAAAATCCAGTTCTTATGAACTCACATATCATAAACTAATGATAAATAATTAGTTTGACAAAAAAATATTGAAATTTGCTAAACAAATTAAAAGAGATACAATATTGTTCAGATCAATGATTTTATTCATGCAACACATAGCAAATTCCATTCTGAGAATTATGGTATAAAGAAGATTCATAAATATTTGTTAAAGATTTTTTTTAATGGTCAAATAATATATTAATAGCAAAAGGCAAAACACCCTATTCAACAGACACAAAAGTGTCAGACCGGTAAAACATAGAGAACAAAACAAAAAACAAAGAGAAAGAACTTTGACAATCAGCCAACAACAGCAAAAACAAGCGGAAGGAAAAGACATCACAGCAACCAATCATACAGAAAACCAACAATATTAGTCAAAGACTACAACAACGATTGAATGATAGGAGATGTTGGATCACCCTTAATAGGATTGTTAATGTTATTCTTAAGAACCCTATCTAACTCTTGAACAAACCTCTCCATGGCATGAGCTGGCAAACGAAGCGGTAAAACCAAACCTTTCTCTCCTTTACAATTTTTAAATGGTAAGTAGTAACTAACAATGCCAGGAAATGAACTATCGTTGGCCGGTCCACCATAAACAGCTTTTCCCCAACCAAAATCAACATCTTTAATTCCAGCATGTGTAACATTGGATACTGCAAACAATCCCTTTAAGGAAAAACTAGGTCGACCTTTGATAACCATTAAGTCGGCTAAAGAATGGATATACTCTTTGGTGACATTAGCTTTTGATTTCTGGATTAAATCCAATGCATACTCCAATGGATTTTCAATTAGTTTTCTTGCTGATGTCACTGCAACAGCATACACAATAACATTACCATAGTAACCATTGGGTAGTTGTAGGTTAAACGATGTGCTACGTGCATTGACTACGCTTATCATACGAACTTCTTCGTCTGAATCTGGATGTAACGCTATTGTACGACAACGCCAAACAAATGCGGTGATGATTTCAAATTTGGTGTACTTGTGTACCATGTTGGTCGGAAGGAGAGAGTGAATTTTGGCTACCTCGGTCGGACCAAAGAAGAAAGTGCGTTGGACCATGTTGTCTAATAAGGATATGATTATGGCTTCGTTGTTACCAGGTTCCTGTTCGATTTCAGGATGAATACATGTCACTCTTGGTGGATCTCTTGCGTTTAGAAGCTCTCGGCACCACACTGGTGAGATTGAAGGTTCATTCATCCCGCGAGATATTTCAGCTAAGGCATTCAGGAATTGAACTATACCATATGCGTCACTCATCGTATGGTTCATACGAAGAGCTAAAATGAAACCACCACACTTGAGGCGTGTAACCTAGACGAGGTTATAATTCAAGTATCTCAATATTAATCGAATGGATAATGAATAATTATAGATTTATTAACAATTAAAAATTAAAAATCTACACCTGAATAAGCAGCAATGGAGTGTTAAGCAAGTCTGAAGAACCAGGAACATCATAAAGAAGCTCATCCAAGCAAGGAAATGGAGGAAGAAGATTATCACCGAAATCTTTAAGAGTAACATCAGCATCAGCTTCAATGAACAAAACACCTTCTCCGGTACAATCAACCATAAGTTTCCTACCAACACCTTCTCTTAACCTACCTGCAAATGGATAATAAAACACAAGCGTTTTCGCAAGTGCTTTTCTAATAACATCAACAGGGTCTTTCCCTTCCATATTTGGATCATACTTGTAAAATTGTATCCCAGCTATATGAAAACGTAAGGTATCATGATCATCAAGGTCTGAGAGTAATTTTATTTCACGAGGTGTGGGTTTGGATGGAGTAACCAATTCAAAGGCACGTCTCTTCACTGTGAATAATAAAGATTGAGCCATAATTGAAAATGGTTTTTGATGGTATGGTATATGCAAGTACTGAAAGTGGAGATGGTGTATATATAACATAGCGTTAAATATGTTTTTTAGTCCCTATAAATATGCGACCCTGCATTTTTAGTCCATATAAAATTTTTCTTCAATGAATGGTACTTCTAAAATTTTTATGCATGTAATTTCAATCCCTGCTGTCAAACCAATGTGTATTTTAGAATGATTATTTTGCAGACATATTCATAATGTTTTAAAAAGTTCCTGAAAAAAAAAAAAACTCAAAATTTAATTTCTAAGTTGATATTTTCATTACTTTTGTCATTATTTTTTGAAATTAAAAAAATCCATATTAAATTCTTCTTGTTTTAAAAAATTCTAGAATTTGATAAATAAATATTTTACAGTATTCTAAATATATATAAAAAAAATTATTAAATAATTTAAAAATTAAAGGATAGTTAATCAGTTTTTAAAATTTTAGAAAATAGTAGGGACTGAAATTGCATGCATAAAAATTTTAGAAGGACCATTCTTTGAAGAAAATTTTTATAGAGACTAAAAATGCATGGTCACATATTTATAGTAACTAAAAACGTATTTAACCCTATAACATAATACATCGTTAGTAATGCATGCAAACGGATTTTAAAATTGAAATTTTTAGTCTTAAGTTATCACAACATGGGTGCTATTTTTATAAAAACATGTGTTGATTTTATTTATAATTTATTTTCGTTGAAATTGTTTTTTTTAAATATTCCTAATACTTGCTTTACAAACAATTAAGATAACTATACCTTAAATATTGGAAGTGGAACATACATGGCAAATCTGTGAGATCCTTGAGCATATTACACGTAATTAAATGGGAATAATTTAAATTGCAGATGGTAATCCTTGATTTCTTCAAGTTTAATAATATACATAATCAATAGAGAATAATGAACATGGAACATGCTTATCACTCATTTTATCCGGTATTTCCTCCTGCTTTAGAATAAACAATTTTAAAATTTTTCTATAATTTTTATTCATTATATTATAAGGAACACATTTTGGGATTTTTTTAAAATGTTTTTTATTTGTAAATACAACAATTTCTTTACATTACAGGAAATAAATTATGAGATATAAATGAATAAAAAATAAAAACTAGTTATTGATGGGACAATCTTTGTGAAAGAATGCTCAACAAATAATATAATTTATATCAAAACTTTCACCTTAATTAACAAACAACTAAAGTATAATCTTTGAGCACACTACGTTTTATTTTATTTTTTAGAAAAAATGACTAAGGGATCACATTTCAAAGCACAATTCTTTGCAATTTTGTTTTTAATTTATTTTTTAATTGGCGATTTTTTTTTTTTTAAATTTTTAAATCAATCAAAATAACCTATACTCTCTCAGTTGTAACAACCAACCGTTAGAAAAGAGAGCTCGGGGACCAAACATCAGGTTCCACAATTTGCATTTTTACTTTTATAATTTTTCAATTAGCGCCTTTCTTATTTTTTTTTATAGTTTTTAATGTATTTATTCCCTCAGATGAGAGTTTCAATTGAGAGATAATACCAATTTTGTATTTCAAATGATCTCTCTCAAATTTTTTGTATTCCATGAGAGAAAATAACTATTCCAGGTGTTTTCCAAAAATAAACTCTACCTTCATTTATTTTTTCAACGTTTATTTTCATCTTCATTTCTTCTACGGAACGAAAGTGTCCATAAAGTGAACATATCTTGGAAAATTTTCATCTTATAAGCTCCATTGAAAGGCATAAAAGTATTTCTATATTCATTTTCCATCATCATAAAACAAAATGGCATCTCTGTGAAATCACGTACATGTTTGAAACTTCATCTCTTCCAACACCATTTATATCATTGAAGCACCAACGTTGCTTGAAACGAAGGAAAGACAACAAAACTCGAATGAAGCTTCCTCCATTATTGTCATATCTTCTTCATCATATTTTTAGTATGTAACTTAATTTATCAATGCACGTAACTTAGAAATGTTAGTTTTTGTTGTTGTGGATTGATTATTATCTATTTAATAGGTTGAGGAAAGTTGTTTATTTATTTATTTTGGAAATCTGATGTTAGGTTATTCTGATGAGGTGCTCTTAGCCTCTTAAGAGTTAGATAAAACTCGATAAAACACGAACATACCTTTTTAATCTTCATGCCTTTTGGTATTTTTATTAGCAATATTTTATGTAAGAATTGAGTGCAATGCAAATATATGATGTTTTTGATTTGGTTATAAGCACTTGTGTAATTGTGTTGATTTCATTTTTAACTTTTACTCTGGTAAAAACTTGTATAACCTCCGTGAAATATTTAGTGTCATTTATTTTTGAATTATGTACTCATATGTACCATGAGTCACCTTATGTGACATTGTTGATATTGTGTTAAGGAAAATATTTATTGTTGTTATTTAAACATAGATGGGTGATTCAGTTAGCATCCCTCCAACAACTGAGGGCTTTTTTATATAAAATAAAAGAACAAGGAATACAAAAGGTGCCACCATGATGGCCAAGTTGACAAAAGCAGGGCCGGCCCAACCCGTGGCTTAAAATAAATTTTAAAGTGAGACAGCAAATTTTAAAGCGAGGCCTTTAAAATATTAATTTGGAGGTTGCTAAGAGTTGAACCTAAGACATAAAAGAAAAGAGACCTATATTTTACCAACTCAACTACAGTAATATATGAAACTCAAGCGTCATTATATATTTTTATAACTAAATGAAAAAAATTTGAGGCCTTTTTTAGGCCCAAAACTTTGAGGCCTAAAGCCCTAGCTTGGTAGCTTGGCCCTTGGGCCGGCCCTGAACAAAAGTTTGAAACACATGTATTAAGATGTCTATCGATTTTGATTTAAAAAGTCGAAGGTGTTATGGCGAACATGCTATGACATTTAGGAGTTACATGACATTACTTGGTCAAAGAAAAATGAGTATTTTTACATGATTTGGGCCAGGTAAATCATAAAGTAAAAGACACTATATGGACCGATGTTGTGGTATAAATTTTAACTTACATGAGTTTTCACGAGTATATATGACTTTCACGGCGAGAAAAAAACGAGCAAATAAATTTCTGAAAGTCAATGAAGTCGCCACCAAAATTTATATTTGATAGGGGAAAACATTGATAAAACCCTAAAAGAACACAAATATGGTCATCACAACCAAATTGAAGTTCGGGAGTGAGTTATGCGTGGGAAAGATAATAGTATCCCGCGACATTCGTTGTAAACAATGGTTACCTTTAGTTAGTTTTACGAATAAAAGTGTTAGCCTTAAAATCTACAATTTATCCTAAACATTACAATATATTTACAAAAAGAAAGAAAGGGAATTTTTTTTTATTAGGGTGCTTGACAAGATGTTGAATCTTTCTCTTACGAATCTCCTGGTGCGATGGAGAATTCCTAGCTTCATAGTTCTGGATAGGAAATATTTTTTGGTTAGTTGATTTTAAGGAAAAAAATTGATCTCATTCGAACGAAAAAACGTTGCTGATGGTCCCGCAAGGGAAAAATAAAGTGTTAGTTGTAAGTCGCGGTAGAATGGAAAAATGTTGGTTTGATAGGTTAGAGTTGTTTTAAGGAGGAAGATACGCTATTACAAATAATACATTTTATGACAAAACTTTCACCTCACTTAAAAAAAACGAGGTGTAAATCATAGACGCGTCATATTTTATTTTATTTTAAAAAAAATATCATATATTCCCTCAGTTGAACTGAAAACTAAGGGGTAAAGTATTTAGAGGACACGCCTTCAAATCCCAACAATTACATTTTAAACACCTTTTAATTTTTTTTTATGAATTATTACCTTGATTTTTCTGAAAATCGAGGGGTAAAGGATTTAGAGAACACGCCTTCGAATCCTAACAATTATATTTTATCACCTTTTAATTTAAAAAAAAAATTATGACCTATTACCTCGGTTTTACTGAAAACCGATGAGTAAAGTAGCTAGAGGACACGTCTTCGAATCCCAACAACTACATTTTATCACCTTTTAGTTTTTTTAAATTTATTTTATGACCTATTACTTCGGTTTAGCTGAAAAACTCATTTTTTTTGATCAATTTGATGAAAAAAATTAAGTAACGACTCTTTGTCCTCCATTTATAAAATAACAATGGTCAAGACATTGTCATCTCATCAATGCACATGAAACATTAGTGATCCATGTAAAACTTTCACTAGCCGATGAAAATGTGAATGCTACAACTATTCATCTTGGATGCAACATGCTGGAATTTAAACTTAACATATTGAAATTATTGATAATGAAAGGAACAACATGAAAATATTTTAGGGTTGGCTTTTTAATGTTTAATCTTTTCTCTATTTAGGAAAGCATGAAAGTAACTTATCAATGTTAGTTGTAGTTGTATTAAGTAAAATGGTTAATATTGTTGTTGTTATTAAAATTTTGTATTTAACAATTATATTGATTTTGTTTATTTGTTGTTCTTGTTGCTGTCAAGGTTTAATGTTTAAAGAATCCATGGATTTTATTGTTGTTGAGATTTAATGTTTAAGGATTCTCACTATAAATGTTGATGTTTTTATTGGTTGATTGACATCTATGTTTGGCTAAAATATAATAGCAACAAAATATAATAGAATGTATAAGTCTTGCAAATATAAAAGAACATAACAGGTACAAAAGCAAGATGTTATATGGAATGTCACGACATCAACTCATGACATCGCGCCTACAGAACTAGAACATGAAGGTTCAGTCTAATACTCAACAGATACAGAATATTCTATGGAATATTATGTAATCCTATGTGGCGCAGATTTAAAGGTTAAAAGAATCAAGTCATAATATTGAAGAATCAAATCAGAATATTGAAGATTTATCAGTTTCTAATTTAGGAGATAAATTAGTAAACTTGTGATTGAAGACCTTTATTTTAGCAGAAGATATCTGCTGATTTGTAACAGCTAGTAATGCTGCGATTGTGAGCCCAAGTCCAATTGGGAATAGGTTATAAAAAGAAACCTTTGTAACCTAGTTTTGTATGCAAACTGTGTATTGAAAAGATGTAGTCATTAGGGCTTGTAAAGGTAGACCATCCAGGTTGTGGGATGGCTGTCATATCCTTCTCGAAACCTGTAGGTAAGAGAAGTTGTTGTTCTCACTCAAAACCTATAGGTAAGAGTTGAGTATTATGTTCTTGATTGAAGCTGTGAAGCAAGATCAAGTAAGTTTTTCTTGTTAATTGTTTAAATAGTTGTTACATGGTTGTAACAGTTAAGTATCACTAGGGAGTGAGCATAGGAATCTTGTCTTAGATGGAGTTCTAAGATAAAGGTTACATTGGGTAGTGACTAGGTAAACCAGAGGTTCTTTACATAAAATAGTACTACTTATAGTGAAATCTTCTTCCTGGCTTATTGGCCCCCAGAGTAGGTAGTTAGACCGAACTGGGTTAACAACTCACTGTGTTATTTATCTTCTGAAATGTATTATCTATTCATTCTTGAATGTTGTAACATTGTGTATAACATCAGGATCAGGTTTAATAGCTTGTCCTATTACAGAACCAACGAAGTTTACAATCTGGTTATGTTGACTGAACTAACATGGTCCCAGTACTCATGGACTCCTTCCTCTTAAGGAGTATTCAAAAATTGGGGATCATTATGTCCTGCCTTAGCTAAGCTGATAACAGATCAAATGTCTTGACATCGTGAGTGACATCCTGAGTCCGTCATACCAGAATTTCAACAAGAAAAACCTTTATTTAGCCAGAGTTTTTTCCAGGGGATGAACTCCTCACTGAATTTATTACGTTGCCAGGTGATCAACCCCTCGCAACGCACAAAACAAAACAAAATTTAATAGTACTTTGGCGTGGGGACTTTTCTCGCAAATGTAATGGGGGAAATTTCAAAATTCAAAATTCAGCATTGCGAAGGGCTAAGAAAAAGCACGCCATAATATTTGACAATTTCCTTATGGTACATTTTCTCTCTATTATTAAGTATATTAGTGTTGTTGCTATTTCATATGTTGAATTTGTGTTGCTTAATATAATGTATATTTGTAATTTTCGAAAATAAATATTATGTGTATAATCTGGTATTTTATAATTTTTTACTGTATTTTGTGTATGCAAAAAATATTATTTATGTTGTTATATAATGGTATTTTATATATATATATATATATATATATATATATATATATATATATATATATATATATATATATATATATATATATATATATATATATATATGAGGAGGGATATTCTTATTCCAGGAGTAAGTTATCAAGACTTACTACTCATCATGACCATTGATTCTTTAAAATCTTATGGTTAAAATTAATAAGTAATTAAATATGGAGAGAGAAAAATAATACTCATTAATTTTAACCATAAGATTGAAAAGAATCAATGGTCATAATGAGGAGTAAGTCTTGATAACTTACTCTTGGAGTTAGAATATTCCTCCTATATATATATATATATATATATATATATATATATATATATATATATATATATATATATATATATATATATATATATATATATATATATATATATATATATATATATATATATATATATATATATATACAGTGACAAATTATATAAAATACCATTATATAACAACATACATGATATTTTTTGCATACACAAAATACAGTAAAAAATTATAAAATACCAGATTATACACATAATATTTATTTTCGAAAATTACAAATATACATTATATTAAGCAACACAAATTCAACATATGAAACAGCAACAACACTAATATACTTAATAATAGAGAGAAAATGTACCTTAACGAATTTGTCAAATATTTGGCGCGCTTTTTCTTAGCCCTTCGCAATGCTGAATTTTGAATTTTGAAATTTCCCCCATTACATTTGCGAGAAAAGTCCCCACGCCAAAGTACTATTAAATTTTGTTTTGTTTTGTGCGTTGCGAGGGGTTGATCACCTAGCAACGTAATAAATTCAGTGAGGAGTTTATCCCCTGGAAAAAACTCTGGCTAAATAAAGGTTTTTCTTGTTGAAATTCTGGTATGACGGACTCAGGATGTCAAGACATTTGATCTGTTATCAGCTTAGCTAAGGCAGGACATAATGGTCCCCAATTTTTGAATACTCCTTAAGAGGAAGGAGTCCATGAGTACTGGGACCATGTTAGTTCAGTCAACATAACCAGATTGTAAACTTCGTTGGTTCTGTAATAGGACAAGCTATTAAACCTGATCCCGATGTTATACACGATGTTACAACATTCAAGAATGAATAGATAATACATTTCAGAAGATAAATAACACAGTGAGTTGTTAACCCAGTTCGGTCTAACTACCTACTCTGGGGGCCAATAAGCCAGGAAGAAGATTTCACTATAAGTAGTACTATTTTATGTAAAGAACCTCTGGTTTACCTAGTCACTACCCAATGTAACCTTTATCTTAGAACTCCATCTAAGACAAGATTCCTATGCTCACTCCCTAGTGATACCTAACTGTTACAACCATGTAACAACTATTTAAACAATTAACAAGAAAAACTTACTTGATCTTGCTTCACAGCTTCAATCAAGAACATAATACTCAACTCTTACCTATAGGTTTTGAGTGAGAACAACAACTTCTCTTACCTACAGGTTTCGAGAAGGATATGACAGCCATCCCACAACCTGGATGGTCTACCTTTATATATATATATATATATATATATATATATATATATATATATATATATATATATATATATATATATATATATATATATATATATATATATAAAAGGGGCTACATGTAACAAAAAATTACTATAATTTATCAGGGGCCGAATCCTTCACAACTCCCAAAACGTATCAGTGGCTTAACCCACAGAAAAAGTTCTGACGCACTGAACCAATAGCAGAATCATTAGCCTGCGCATACGTCTGCATCTTGCAATTTGGAAAATGGAAAATATGGATTGTAATTTGCGCGGTGGTTTATCCTAAGTAAAATGGTGAGGTGGATGGTCCCTCGCAAATAATTTGTGACTCCTTGTTTAGCTAGGGGACCTGTCCCCTCGCAAATTTTGGATCTATGAGGGATTTTCGCCATTTGTGAGGGGATTATCCCCTGGCTAATTATGTTTTTTCTTGTAATGTCTATTGATTTTATTTTTGTTGTTGATGTTGTTGATGATGAGGAAGATTTAGAATTTGTTAACAAACTTGATGTTTTGCAAATTAAAACAAAAAAAAAAAACAGGTCAGATTTTTTTAAAACTGGACTTTACCCCTAAGTTATTGTTAAAAACTGAGGTAAAAGGTAGTGCAATTTTGAAAATTCAAAAACTGCAGTTGCTGGGGATCAAACTCATGACCAATGCCACTTTACTCCTCGGTTTTTGAATAATCAAGGGGAAAAGTGGCAGATTTTCATGCCGCCCTTCGTTGTCTCGCCTATGTAACCGAGATTTTATTCCTTTCGTGTCTGAGGTGAAATGGAGTTATTTGTAATAGTGACAAGTGTTTGAAAGGTAAGATATACGACTTTACCTACATTTTTATGTATATTAACATTTTATCATAATATTTCATTCATATTCAATTTTATCTCATATTGGGTCCCACAATATATATATTTTAAAAAGAAAGAGTCCAATGCAATGTTGCATTGTGAAGCAATGGTTCCCCAACTGGCATATTTTTTCCACTTTCTAATGTTCCATGCTGGCGAACTGGGACAAAGAAACTACCGCTGGAGATGGTCTAATGGTGCTACTCATTTTTTGGTTCTTTTTGGGACCCATCAAACCACATCATTTTGAAGCAACTCATTCAACTTTTCATTCAAATGGTACAACTCTAAACAATCTATATTCCAACACTTTTAAGTTATATATATTAATATTTTATCATAATATTTCACTAATATTTAATTTTATCCCATATTGGATCCCTATATATATATATATATATATATATATATATATATATATATATATATATATATATATATATATATATATATATATATATATATATATGGATCATATCAAGTGAGAGCATTTTTAAATGAGAGATGAGAGGAAGAAATATCAACCATTGGATTCGTCAAGAGAGAGAATGTTAATATATTAATGAGGCTATTAACTTCTCTCTCTTGATGAATCCAATGGTTGATATTTCTTTCTCTCATCTCTCATTTAAAAATGCTCTCACTTGATATGCTCCCTATATATATATATATATATATATATATATATATATATATATATATATATATATATATATATATATATATATATATATATATAGTTTTAAAAACCGGACCGACCGGGAACCGGCCAGGTAACCGGTCTGGTTCAATAGTCGGATCGGGTATGCCATCAAACCGGTGGAACCGGTGAAAACCGAAAAACCGCCGGTTTAATTGCTTTTTTTTTTTGTTTTTTTTTAAACTTTTTTAAAATTTTTTTTAAAATTTTTTTTTTTAACATTTCTTTTAAACTTTTTTTTTAACTTTTTTTTTAATATATTTATTAGTGTATTACTTAAATAGCATTCTCACATAGTTTTGTTGGTTAGTGACAAATTAAAAACTTTATTGTCTATTTGTTATCTTTGCTAATAAATATTCTTAAATAGCATAATTAAATTTTATTTGATTTTCTTTTTAGGAGGATCCTATTTTGAATTAAATTTGGTACATATTAGAGTTATTTTGTTATAAACTATTCAATTAGATTATGTTGTAATTAGACTTTATTTAGATTATGTTGTAATTAGACTTTGTTTGTAATTAGACTTTGTAATTTTTTACTATTTTGTTATGTGTGATACCTTTGTTTAAAATTTGGATTTAAGTTATGAAATTGTGAATTTATGATATGATATTTTTAAAAAACTTAAAAGCTAGTTATATTTTTTTAGAGACTGAATCATCCGCTTCGACCGGTTTTATACCTATATAATGACAGGTCTATTCAACCGAGTTATCCGGTTTAATCCGGTTTGGTCGTGCGGTTCGATCAGTGACCCAGTGGTTCGACCAATAAACCAGTGACCCAGTACCCTCACCGGTTCGATGACCAGTCCAATTTTTAATATTGTTTGACAGAAAAACATATTTAAATTTGCTAATCAAATTAAAAGAGACACGGCATTGTTTCTATCATTGTGATTTTATTCAAGCAACACATAGTAATTTCCATTATGAGAATTATGGTATAAAAACGGACCTTAAACATTTGATATAATTTTTCTTGAATGATCAAATAATATATTAATAATGAAAGGGAAAATGCCCTAATCAACCGTCACAAGTGTCATACCAGAAAAAAAAAAACAACAAACTGGCGAATAAAAGAAAACGAACAAAACAAAAAATAAAGAGAAAGATTTGCAACAATCAGCCAACAACAACAGAAACAAGGAAGGAAAAGACATCCCCGCAGCCAATCACACAGCAAACCAACATTACTCAAAGACTATAACAACGATTTAATGATACGAGATGTTGGATCACCCTTGTTAATGTTATTCTTAAGCACACTATCTAACTCTTTAACAAACCTCTCCATGGCTTGAGCTGGCAAATGAATTGGTATAACCAAACCTTTCTCTCCTTTAGCATTTTTAAATGGTAAGTAGTAACTAACAATGCCAGGAAAAGAACTATCGTTAGCTGGTCCACCATAAACAGCTTTCCCCCAACCAAAATCAACATCTTCAAATCCGGAATGTCTAAGATTGGACACTACAAACAATCCCCTCATGGAAAATCTAGGTCGATTCTTGATAACCATTAAATCTATCAATGAATGCATATACTCTTTGGTGACATTAGCTTTTAATTTCTTAATTAAATTTAATGCATACAGCAATGGATTTTCAATTAATTTTCTTGCTAATGTCACTGCAACAGTATACGCAATAACATTACCATAGTAACCATTTGGTAGTTGTAGGTTAAACGACGTGCCGCGTGCATTGACTACGCTCATCATACGAACTTCTTCGTTTAAATCTGGTTGTAACGCTATTATACGACAACGCCAAATAAATGCTGTGATGATTTCAAATTTGGTGTACTTGTATGCCATGTTGGTAGAAAGGAGAGAGTGAATTTTGGATACCTCAACCGGACCAAAGAAGAAAGTGCGTTGGACCATGTTGTCTAAAGATATGATGGTTCCATTGTTGTTTCCATGTTCCTGTTCGATTTCAGGATGAATACATGTCACTCTTGGTGGGTTTCTTGCGTTTAGAAACTCTCGGCACCACACTGGGGAGATTGAAGGTTCATTCCTCCCGCGAGATATTTCACCTAAGGCGTTCATGAATTGAACTATACCAGATGCATCACTCATTGTATGGTTCAAACGAATAGCAAAAACGAAACCACCACACTTGAGCCGTGTTACCTACACGTGGTTACAATTCAAGTATATTATTATTGAACACAAGTATTGCCTAATTAAAAAGAACAATTCTATACCTGAATAAGCAGCAATGGAACGTTAAGCACGTCCGAAGAACCAGGAACATCATAAAGAAGCTCATCCAAGCAAGGAAATGTAGGAAGAAGAGTATCACCAAAATCTCTCAAACTAACATCAGCATCAGCTTCAATGAACAAAACACCTTCTCCAGTACAATCAACCATAAGTTTCCTACCAACACCTTCTCTCAACCTACCTGCAAATGGATAATAAAACACAAGCGTTTTCGCAAGTGCTTTTCTAATAACATCAACGGGGTCTTTTCCTTCCATATTTGGATCATACTTGTAAAACTGTATAAGTGGAATTTGCAAACGTAACCCATCTTGGTCATCAATGTCGGAGAGAAGTTTGATTTCATGAGGTGTGGGTTTTGACGGAGTGACAAATTCAGGGGTACACTTTTTTACTTTGAATAACAGAGATTGAGCCATGATTAATTGTTAACTAATGAAAGTGGAGATGGTGTGTATATGTATAAGATGAAATCTTTAGTCTTCTGTTATCTCATGGTGCTATTTTTATAAAAACATGTGTTGATTTTGTTTATAATTTATTTCCAGTGAAGTCATTTTTTAAAAGTGTTGCTAATACATTTAAGATAAATATACAATAAATATTGGAAGCGGAACATACATGGCAAATCTGTGAGATCCTTGAGCATATTACACGTAATTAAATGGGAATAATTTAAAATGCAGATCGTAATCCTTGAGTTCTTCAAGCTTAATAATATTATACATAATCAATAGAGAATAAAGAACATGGAACATGCTAATCCCTCAATTTATCCGGCTTTTCCTGCGGGTTAAGACTTTACAATATAGATGTTTTTTTCTTCAATTATGATTCATTACAATATAGAGAATAAATTTAGGGATTTTTATAAAATAGTGGTTGAAAATGAAATATCAACAATTTTTATTTACATTATAAAGAATAAATTATGGGATATTAATATAATTGGAAATGAGTTGGATCGAGTCGAACTCGCCTAATTTCAACTCGACTAGTTAAGAATTGAATCAACTATAATTCGACTCGAGTTCGCCACAAACTTTTTTTTAAACTCAAAGTCGATTTATTTTAAATTCACGAGGAAATCGACTCAAATCATTTGCTTCACAAACTTAATATTCATTTTTTAAGTTTTGTTTTTCATATATACTGAACATATTAAGTTTAGAGGAGTATATACAAATATAATCATCAACCACTATATAGAATTTTAATTTAATTATATTATTTAATGTAGAAGTTTAATTTTTAATCGCTATATATAATCTTTCTTATTATGAAGTTGATTTTATTTATATAACTTTTAACTATGGTATAATTAATCATTTTAGAGTATATATATATATATATATATATATATATATATATATATATATATATATATATATATATATATATATATATCATAAATTAAGCTTTTTTT